>NW_024093015.1:0-14280 GCF_014356525.2 Nilaparvata lugens | reverse complement strand
ATCGAGAAAAAAAAGAAAGTTATATCAGTGATAATGTTATATTACAAAAATGTAACATGTAATCAGAATATGTAATTATGTGAATGAAACATGACCATTTGGTTATCATAAAATGGTAAACTATCCATCAACCATATTTCCTGTTCATTTTCCTGGAATAACCATAATTTGAAATAACTAAGATATAATTATAATGACTATGAAATATAACATGGTTATCATAACTGTAAAATCAATACAAAATCAATAATGCAACTGTGAAATTAAATGTAAAACCCAGCCAAATACCAATTTTCATAGGTAACTGTACCCTAAAATTATAAATATGTAACCATGGAATAATAAACCCTCTTCTATAATAACTGATTCTATATCGTAAAACATGGTTCTACAATGATTACCAAAAATCACTTCTGAAAAAATAAAAACTCAACCATAATAATAAGCCCTAAACTCAACCTATTGTGCCAAAAGAAAAACTTTTCTACTCAAAACCATTAATATTAGAACCATGACACAATGAAACTCAAATATTATCATGAAATATAATCAAGAATATAGTAATCATTACTTTATACTGAGAAAAAATTATAAAACGAAATACAATTCAAAGATATAAACGTATAAAACTGAAACTCTGCTATCCATAGCTAAAAAATTCCCCTATAACCGTTTATTATAACCCATGGACAATAAGTTTGGTCTATATTACCATTGAAAAATATGGACTTCACCTCCAGCAACAATAATCAGTAATAATACTTTAATAAAATTTTACGAGGACTTATAATTATAGGCTTAAATCAAAGACCCCATCGAAAACAGATCAAATAAATAAAAATAATCCTATTATTCACCACTGGATGATAAATCCATAAATATTATAATCAATTCTGATAAACAATGATGAAATGATAAATAATTACGAATAATATTTACAAAATTCTCTTAGGGACTTTAATATAGCGCATGACTTCAAAAAAATACGACTTAAAAAAATGACTATCACCATTAAACCTTAATTATCAACACCTTATGACAACAAATTCAAATATTTAATTCATGAAATCTATCAACAAAATATCTACCTTTAATAACCCTTGAAAATATTTCAATAAAACTTATTCATAACCTTAATATAATGAAATATAAAATCCAAAGGGCCAAAATTCTAAAGTGAAATATCTCAGAACCCTTTGCCCTAAACAAAATTATAATTATCGCAATGCTAAAATCTATGCTAAGAAAATATGAAACTGCAATAAATTTTTTTCGAAAATCGACTTTTTCCGAATTTGTCTGAAATTTCTAGACTAACAATCAAGATACGCCGCATACCTTGTAATCATCATAAATCGTAAAAAAAAAGAACTCATCGGAATAAACGAATACCACTTATAACTGAAAACCAAAATCCAATATATGTAGAATACAACTATCCATCAAATATCATGAAACCAAAATGAAATCCCAACATAAACCATAGAAAAATAGCAGATAACCATTTAGCAAAAACGCGCGAAATTCAAATCAGTAGATAACCATTCAGCAGAAACGCGCGAAATTCAAAATCCGTGTCTGACTGTAGCCGCCGAAAATTTACTACCTATTGAAATAACTCACGAACCCTCAAATATCTCAAAATATCTACTTCACATATCCTATCCCATTTTAGAAATGCAAGCGAATGACCTAAAATTCATCTTTAAATTCAAAAAAAAAAATTTTGCTACTATACAAGGTCACCAACAAAAACTATAAAATGAAAAACCTCAAAACCCTTTGCTCTAAACAAATTTTTCACAGAACAAAGTTGAATGTACTCATCCTAAAAAATAAGATTCCCGAAAAAAAAATCGAAAAATCACAAAATTGTTTTCCATGAACTGGAGATTTCTGAATTTTTCGATAATTCGCCTCTTGGCAGCCAGTAGAGCAAAAATTTAAAGTCAATCAATATCAAACGCTATCAAAATCGTCGTTTGAAAAACTTCCTTCACAACAGATTCGTTCGGTGAATTACATTGAATTTCCAGAATATTTTTCAAAATACTAAAACAAAACTTTATATGAAGAAAAAAAATCACAAAACCCCAAAAGAAAATTTTTGAAAATTATTGAAAATACCTAACTCGAAAACTACTGCCTAATCGAAAAATTTTATTGGACATAAACGATTGAAATTATCACTACCTACAAGCTCAGTGAAAAAAAATCATAAAATCCCAAAATTGAAAGGTTATTATTAGTAAAAATATCAAAATCTAATAAAAATTCTATTTAATTATCTTATTCTACTCTAATCATTATTCTTTTTAGCTTATAATATTTCCACATAACATAATATTAATCATTCTTCATATCGGACAATGATTATTTTCAATTTATCTGACATCGAATGATGTATTAGTCCAAACAGTTCAGCGTTTTCATTGAATGGACAACTGCAAACTCAAAAGCAAAAGGCCTCGTTCTACTAGCAATATTGTCTCATGTAATACTTTCGCTGAGTCTGCTGAGTCTGAGTTCGTTTTTCAAACCTCTCCAGATTATTGTTTCAATAAATATTTCATCGCTATTAACGCTTAACTGGGACACGCTTTCCAAACTATTCAAAATTATGTCATCATATTTCTCTACCGAACTCTCATTAATAACAATTCCATCAGTTTCAATTTTATTATTCTTCATATCTTTTAGAAAATTACAATAATTCAAATCTGACTCTGTATCTTCACCTTCACTGTTCACACAAATCGCTGATTCACATTTTTTCTGTAATCGATTCAATATACTATTTCCATGGCCTGGTTCTTGTTTATCGATGATTATTGATTCATTCATCTTGTTAACAAAATGTTTATTATCGTCAGTAATACTTTTCAGCTCCAAGTAGCATGAGTCAGTAATATTTCGTTCAACACCATTATTGCTGATCCACATTTCTGGCTATAATTAATTTTAAATCTACAAGATCAATCTCGTGTTTATGGGAGATTGAATATTTCTTATCATCAGTATTAGAATAGTTTCTTCTAACATATATCCCATTGTGCCTAACACCTTCCAAAGTAGAACCTGATTCAGTGACTATACAACCTCCTAATTCATTCCTTGAATTATCAATATTTGATGGACCGCCATCTAAAACATTTTCATCAATATGCCTAGTACTAAACTCCTGTGTCCTATCAGTAAAATATGCTTTCTCACGTCTAGCATTTTCCGAAAACTTTCTGCCATCAAAAGAACACACTCTAATATCATAGCCTTCTTTTTCACAAATTCTATGCATCCTTTTATAAACCCGATAAGCATAATTTAAGTTGTAAAAACAATTCCGCGTAAAATGATTATGTTTACCACAAACTTTACATTTCTTACGTCTTCTTTTTCTATTAGTCCTATTATTCACGAGACTAACATTCTGATGCATCTTGACTCCTCTAGATTCACAATCATTACGCATACCAGAGTTCACAAAATGTTCAAACGGCCTGTTATCAATCGTAAAAGAGAAATCCAAATCACTTTTCGATAAATCTGATAACTCTTCCTTAATCATTTCCCTATTTTTATCCTCTTTGTAAATTATATCTTCCTCATTCAAATCACAATCATTACAAATAATAACTTCATCCAACCCATTTTCAATCTCGAAGTTACTAACATGACAATATACATCCACTTCATTTGAAACATAATAATTACAAGAATCAAAATCATCAGAAATAATAGCATTATCTAAACAATTCTCATTTTCAAACTCATTTCCGATTTCCAATAGTTCTTCAAATTCGGGTTCCATAATATCATTAATTACTTGCACCTGTCCAAATTTCCACTCATTCAAATACTGACATGATAATTCATATTTCTCAATATTTTTATACAATTCTACAATAGTACTATTTGATAACATTATAATTCTTTCAAAATATTTGAAGACAAACCTCTTAAAATTATCCTGATAATCCGAGATTCATGCATATTCGAATCTACTTTTCTACATAGGGATAAGACTCGTGCTACAAAATCTCTACCATCTTCTTCAAATTCCATGCTACAAGTATCTAATTCCTTTTCTAGTTTCCAATTTGAGAGGAGATCGATAGAAATTAACCAATTTTTCTTTCACTGGCATATATTCAAATTTGTTCTGTTGAGTCAATCGTTCTCAATAACATCAAAATATTTTCAGCACTTCCTTTCAAACAAAACCGCAAGTATAATAAATTATCTTTTTCATCCCAACCGTTCGCTAAGGCAACCTTTTCAAAATAGTTGAAAAAATCATCAATGTCAAATTCTTCATCTTTTCCATCAAAAAATTCGGTAATAGTAACGGTCTAAGTTTTTCCATTGTTAATCTGTTCCAATCCAATTCTATTCAATAATAAATAATAAATTTCCAATTAATCTGGTTTCAATAATCATAAATTCTCCATATCTCAAAAATCTCTTCAATAATAATAATTTAACTATTCAATCATATAATAATCATTAATTTCTCATCTCATCATAAATATCAATTCTTTCTAATAAGAATTGATAATAAATCTTGCAATCGTACAAAATCTTCAATTGTCATAGCTTTGCAATTCAAAATTTCAAAATCAATAATAATCGTAAATCTTTCAATATCGTGAATCTCAAAATTAATCTGTTCAATTATAATCATCATTCTCCATCCGTTAAAATCCATTATTAGTAATCAATTATTGTTCCACAAATTCAATAAATCCTCGAAATTCATCCTACTAACTGTTTCTAGAGCCCCGTAAGGTTTAAACTCAACTACTTCACCCATAATTTCACTGAAATAAAAACATATAATTATTTAATAATGAAAAATGCAACCACAAAAATTGAATCTTCAATGAGGTAACCGGAAAAGTCCAAATTTTAAAAGCTGGATTAAAAACCCTTGAGCCTCCACCAATTATGTAAACAAGATCTGCCTTCACCGAGTATGTAAGGGTGGGAAAATGAAAAACAAGAAATGATCGAACTGGTTTTGATAATTAAAACAAAACAATAAATTATTAGTACAAAATTTAGAATTATAATTCGAAATTATGAAATAACAATAAATAGATGAATATTTCTAGGGCTACTCGCTTGGCTGCTAGTGAAGATTAAATTTGTTGTGGTTATGGAAAAAGTTAAAACAATGACTCAGTAGTCACCTACCTTTATGATAATGGCCCCCAATTTGGCATCCACTGATTGAACGCGACGTTAATTATTAATGAAAAATAAAAAAAACTGATCTAATGAAGTGGGTTCAGATCCCCTGCTATTCAATAATACAATTCTCTTTAAACTGCCCTAACTGTGACAGGAAAACTGTATTATAAAACAAGAACAAAATCTATCCCCTTCACCAGAACAGCCGGACTTTTACTCACAGTCCTAACGAACGAGCTCACACACCACACTAGTAAAATTTTGGGTATTAATATATAACTCAGTCAATGCCAAACATGAAGCCATTTCAAATACATATTTTTATCCGTCGCACAAGCGAGCACGTTTGTTATGAAAAACAAAAGAGAAGCTACAATAATTTTGATAACAAGTGAAATAAACAATCCTTCTGTCGATGACACAAATTGTTCAAAAGCAGAAACACCGTTCATTAAACTTTTCTAAATTAAAACTCTAAAATCCTGATCAATATGAGATAAATATATGATTCATATATATGTCCCATATGACCAGGTGACAGATTATTTGTATGCGATGATTTACCTGATGTGTTTTTCAATTCGATTTTCGGAGAGGAGGGGGTATTCTGCAATAATCTAGATGAATCCATCAATGCTTGCGCGTCTTGTGCAGATATGAAGGGCGACTTGATGGGTGTAACTTCGTCTAATAATTCAGCTGAATGTTCAGTTTCGTCCTGAGCCTTCAAGGGGGTTCTAATTGAAGGTGATTGAATAAATGGTGGTGAAGAGCTCCCCTGAGGAGCTGGGCGATATTTTTGGGGATGAAGTGATGATAGAGGAGTGATTATAAGTACCTAACACCCTGCCGAGAGTTTCTCAAGCAACGCCAAACTACGCGGCCGTCATTACGTCTGCCATCTTGTCGATATTTAAAACCGTTGAGCTCAATACCAGGTTTTTTTTGTTGGGTTATGAATTTTTTTATGGCACTCATTTTTTAGGAATATATAATTATATAGAAACTATAAAAAGAAAAATAAAGATTAACTTCTACTACTGAATTACTGATGAGCTAATTAATTATAACTAATTAGTTATTATTATCGGCTAAATTCTACTGATGGATAATTATAATTTACATTATTACTCTACTGATTAATTATTATTAATCTAGCAAAAACGTACAGTAAAATGAGTTGATGTATGAAAATTAAGTAGTGCTATATATTATATGTTTTTCCACTTGAATATTTAAAAATAGTAAGGAAGATGCTTTATTCTATTGATTGGGAAGCAGAAAGGGATAAAATCGTTTACTTTGGATGAAGGAATGTGAGATATCGGTAGGTCTTCACTGAATTTACAAAACAAGAATCTTATCTATCACGATAATTCTACTTGAGCATCGAACAATGATATCACTCCTTGATAATAAACAGCTTGCAATCCATCAATCAATGGATCCGGAGAAAAAAATTATTTCAAGTATAGTATAGTTATAATCAGGCGAAAAAAATTAATCGAACTGGATTATTTATTGTTGGTCGTGCCCTGTCTCGGCCCAGGCCACGAGCAACTTCCACAAGATGCAATGTTTACATGAATTCTACAAAGCAGCTTGCCAATTTAACATCCATTTCGGCCTGTATGGTTCTTTGTAACGTCAAAAAAGCGACAAAAAAACATATACAAGTTCCACTCCGAAACGTGACTGAAATGAAGTCGGGTTTGAAAAGGAATGATATCAATTTTATTACAATAGTCAGTCTGCCAAATGGCCTAGTATATTGATTCGGATTTACTGGATTTTTAAAAGGGATAGTATGAGTTTCAGTACTTTCTAACACATTTCAAATTTTAAAAGTTGAGATCTAGAATTTAGAATTTAGAGATTTAGAATTTATATTATTCATTTTTATAGTTGGTTTATTATATTACTTCTAATAAAACGAAAATTTAGTAATGTTAGTAAGATAATACTACTGAAGCTACCATTAAAAATTAAAACTAACGATTTAAACTTCTGATTAAATATTCGGTATTGAGATATTAAGAATTAAGTTTGAATAATAAGCTACTGATTTATTATTTGATATAATTAAGATGATAGATTTGAATATACAGCTCTGTTAAACATTATATTACGTATTTGATCGAGTAAGAGGTTAGTTTTTAGACTACAATCCAGCAAGAATATTCAATCCATTAAACTACAGTATAATCTTATCTGAGACTGCTCGAAAACACAACCGCTCTGCTCCAACGCTCTATCGCAACCAAATGAACTTTTGTTATTGATAAAATCTTCTTGTATTTATTTAGATCTTTTTCATCAAAGAGATATGAATTTGGTCTTTGGGCAAATAACAGTTCTAATAGACCATGTGTAATTCGGAATTTTCGTTATCAATATAAAAGAAGTAGTTATCAAAGCTAACAACCATCTCACCCATAAAATATAATTTTCGGTCAGAATCATAGGAAATTCCATAAGGAATCGAGTTATCCAATTTTTCACTATGAAATGTATACAAATATTGTGCAAGCACTTGATTCTTTATCTTCTTTATTTTGTTGCTTGTATCACTCTCAAGCCTAGTTGAATTAAATATACTTGATTCATTCATGCTTAGATCTTTTTCAGCTGCTGATGGTGATGCAACTTCTATTGTTTCACTAATATCATCATGTTTTTCTCCCAGTTCCATACTTTCTTCATCTTCTTCTTCTTCTTCTTGTTCCTCCTTTTTTGGTATAAAACTCTGATCAGATTGGTGAGAAGATTTAGTTTTCCCCATTTCAACTAGAGGTGTGATAATCGGTTTAAAAAGTTTTTCTCTGTAATCATCAGATTGCTTTTCAAAATGTACAATGCTTCTATGTTTATCTCTAATAACTTTTCTCAATTTCTTGATCTTATCGATTAGAGCAATGCTAGCGTTTTGTCTTCTATGAGACATCCTCATTCTTTCACTGCTACTCACTCTCTACTGAATGTCAATAAAGTTATCCAGACCCTGCCTATATTTTCTGCTATTAGCTACACATTCAGTCATAATAGTAAGAAAACTATGCTTCTTAGACTTCCACTCATTTGAACACAATTTAATGAAATCTCTGAAGCAAATATATTCACCCACATAGTCTCTATGTATTAATTTGAGTGATAATTGATCAATTTTGAATATAACAATCATATTTGCATTATCTCTGGTGAAATGTTTTTGTGTTGCACCATAACTTTGAATTAAATATGCTGTATCAATATTACGATGTCTACCCATAGTAAAATAATCTCTTATTTGAGGTGTGTGACTAAGTTGTAAATCGTCAAAATAACTAGAGAATATTGTGGTATATTATTTGGGTGTGGAATACTCTGGGAATATCATTGACATGAAATTCAATACCTTTCATTTTTGAAAAGACTTTTCTTAGAAACAAGTATTTATCTTGGATATTGACTTTTAGTATTTAAATAAATATGTTTAAATCTCAATCCATTTTTGGAAAAAATCAAGTTGAACTATAAATTCGTTTTACCACATGCAGATGGACCCACGATGAGAATTCTAGCGTTATGTGGTATCAATGTACCATTCTTACACCATACAGGCTTTCCCTCTTGTGCAATTAACTTATCGAAATTTACAATGACGAGTTTGTTCATGTTGAGAAAGTGAGATATACAAACAGAACGAACTGTTTCATGTGTCTGGTTCACTCGCTAATGAAGCATTTCTAGGTGACACACATACATGTACTCACCCATTCAACATCTAGACACCTTGTGCCACATGCTACTAGTACTCCCCACTTCTCTATGACAAAAATGAGAAATGAAAGAGCGAACATTCAATTCAAGTTGTTTTTATTTAAAAAACACACAATGTAAAGAATATTACAATGATTATCCACAACAGATGTGGATAGATAATTATATAATGTACATTATTTACATCATATGATCTTACTCTAATTATTTACAACAAATGTGGATAGATAATTATATAATGTACATTATTTACATCATATATGATCTTACTCTAATTATTTACAACAAATGTGAATCGATAAAATTATACCATGTGATCTAGCATATGATCTTACTCTAACTATTTACAATCTTACTCTAATAAGTTCTCTCGATTTTATGAATGATGGTTGTGGAAATCCAATCTATTTCACAAGCAACTTATCCTTATCTCGTCTCAATATTTTTTCTATCAAATAAACATTTCTTTCAGATTTATTCAAATGTGTTTTTTTTAATTTATTCTTGATAAAACCTACCCTGTATTATCTCACCACTAAGATCTTCTAATGAGTAAGTGATAGGTCTTGTGGGATGTATGCTCACAATTCGGAAATATTTGGGTGACCAATTCATTAGATATTTTTTTTCAAATATCTGTTTCTTTTCAGAAATTCTCACAATATCACCTAGCTTATATTTTGGTTTCAACACTTTTAATTTGAATCATCTATTAAATGCAGAGTTTAGTAATTCTAAAACGTGTTTACTAAGTATTTTAGTTACATCTTTAGGTCGCATTCCAATGGTACTGTGTACTGTATTGTTATAATCATCTACAATATTTTGTAAGTTATAAACCCAGTTTTCACCCCCACATTCAGTTAAAGATCAATATATTTTTGATTTTATTGTACGATTAAATCTCTCAGCGATACTGGCTTTCTTATCAGTAGAAACAGAATAATGCTTGATATTATACTTATCTAACAAATCTTTCACATGCTTATTAAAATACTCCCTCCCTCCATCTGTCTGGAAAAAACGCATATGTTTATTCTTACGAATAATGGGTTTGAGTGCATTATAAACACTTTGTGCAGTCTTATTCTTTAAAGGTATACAATAAGCATACTTAGTAAAACAATTAATAACAACTAAAATATAACAATATCCTTTATTGAATTTAGATAAGCTACCCATCTCAATCAGATCTGATTGATATAAATTGTTCTCATTCTTCAACTCATATCTACGTGTGGGATAATTTACACGTGCAGCAGAGTGAAGCTCTGCTGCTAATTTTGCTCTAATATTACTCATTCTTCTTTGTTTGGAGACACGCTTGAAACAGAATTCGATGTGTTGGTCACTACCTCATTACACACACACTGATCTGTGCAATCAGTTTGCTATTTTGTAGTGACCGAATGGTAATGTATCGATTCCGTTCTCAGCAATAAAGCGCTTGTCATCAAACGGGCTTAAACAAACCTTGCGCATTCATTTGATGCATGTTATGATTGAAGGATCTCAACATATTACATTTTTCTATATGTTGGCATCGTTCAATCAAACATTTCTTATACAAGTCAAAACTAAGTTTTCTATTTTTTACATGTGTCTTCACACCTTTTGCTACACACTCATTTACAGTTTCCTCCTTCTCATTATTTACAAGATATGAATACAATTTCGCCCATAATCCCAGAAAAGATTTTTAAGGAATTGAAGCTGCCTCATCCTTAAATTTCCCTACAACTTCATTCCTCTCATTGGAGAAGCATTCGTGCTCAGCTGGATAATTTGAAGTGTCGAACAATTCTAGATTTTCTCTTATCAGTTGGTAGACGTTGGGTGTTTCCAACGATAAGAGGAAGCTATCTGTATCAGTCATACAAAGCTGGATGCGTTTCCATGGTATGATTTTTTGCAATTTACAGTAGAAAAAAATATACATGTGTAGTTACTCAAATCCAGGATGCAGAAACCTGAATAGATTGGCTTATTCATTTTTAGTTCCAACTTTCGCGAGAAAACCACAATCACATTGAAACTTATTATCTGCCAGCGTTTACATAGGGGATTTGAAATGTACTTATCTAGATGCTTGGCATCTGTGATAATTTGAACATTACAATGATGCCGACTATTCTGTAATGACTTCCCATAAATTAAATTGCTCATCTGTTTGGAGAATGAGACTTCAAATTCATTTTTCGCGGCTTGCCTATTACAGGTATTGAACTCAATGTAGTTCTTCAACCAAGGCGATTGGGAAAAGCTAATGATGTGATGTACTTTTGTTAATTGCAATCCGAGTTGAAGGTACAGTTTCAAATTCATGTAATGAACAATGTACCTCTCTCGATCAAAAAGTGTGTACATGAGTTTTTTAGTCGGAGTTTGACTGTTCTCATTGGTTTGGTACTTGAAGAATAATTCGCTAGGAGGAATTTGATGAAGTGGAGCGAGAGGGAAATTGGCATGCATATCATGTAACTCCTGTGGGTACTTGAGATCACATTCAATTACATAACCAGTTTCTGATTCACTCTCCAAATTTGTAGAGTCAAGAGCATGGATTTCGTCCTCTGGGAGGAACTTGAAATTTCCATAAGGTAAGAATTGATTCATAGAGTGGGCATACAAAGAATTACAATCTATATAAAGCAAATAGTTACTTGGTTTTGTGGGATCGTATGTGTCAGGGATGTGTTTGCTATTGGCTTTGCAATAACGCTTGCCAATAAACGAAACACCACCGCACATTCCTGTTTCAAACAATAGATGTATATCGGGATTGCTAATCAATTGGAGTTCAACCCGGGTGAACTTTAACATACAATTACAAGTGTAATGAGCAAGCGAAAGAAAATGAGTCACATCGGGGCCATATGACCTAGAAAGCATTGACCTCATTTCTTCAAAAACCTCAACTAATAGCATGATGTCTAGGCACAGATAGAAATCATGATACTCGCCGAGAGATTTCAACTTGAATGTTGAGAACACTCTTTGTGCATGCTCATATTCTTTGGGGGAGAGGGGTGTATCGTTAAGATCATTATAAAAACATTCTATCAGAGGGAGAGAAGTCTCAGCGAATTTTTCAGGGCAAGATATGTACAAATAAGGATATACTCCTTTTTTTAACAAGAGTTGCCTATGTTTGAGATCGGGGTCATTAAATACTGAAAACAGACGTTTGAACTTCGATTCCATATCTGTACTATCTACCAAGTTGTGCAGTAATACTTCTAAAGATTCATTCATGAATTTATATGAATCTAAAAACTTAATTTTTCCCACTGTCAATGTCAAAAATCTTTCTGATGTATTGACAATACAGGAAATTTCTTTTTTACATTTGCCAAGAGCTTTTAGAATAAAATGACTGTCAAATCCACTGAAATTATGGAAGTAACAGCTAATTGTATCGTCAGTTCGAGTATTCAAATTACATGACACATGAGCAGCACACAAAAACTTTCCATTTTCATGTGCATGATGGCGTACCTTTGTGTCCGTTTCGGTAAAAACTTCATTGCAAAGGCTGCACTTATCAGCGTTTTGAAATTCGCGTTGCTGACGCTCACTTGAATGCTCCATCGGAATTTTGCATTCTATATCTGCACTCAATAAATTGCCCAGTTCGATTATTTCCTTGAGAAATTTCTCCATGATCTTTTCATTGATATTACTCGATCTATAAAGAACTGGGCCGTATGCGATATCTCCATTCAAATCAATTACAATGAAACAATACCCGCACAGAATATGACGCGCTGTTTTCTTGGTGTAACTTCTGGTGATAGGTACATCCTCAGATTCGTTACCATCCATATTCACAACAAATGTTTCCAAATCCACGTAGATTGTATACTTTTTCTTCAAAGTCGAACCGAGTTTTTAAAATTTGATTGTCTCAGCTCGTTTTGGGTACGAAGTTCTCTGAGACTGGAACTTTGAACAAAGCTCTAGATGTCTCATCAAATTTGCTTTCCCATCACAATTTTTAGATTTGTTTGTTGTAAATCTGTGAAAACAGAAATTACAAACATCTACTTGTGCTTTAGCTTTCGAAAGGTGAGAAAGAAGACGCGACAATCCGTTTTCCCATTCGCGGTGTTAATTAAACAAAAATGTGTTTTTCCTGCATCACCTTTCAACATTAATGTCGCGATCGGTGGTTGGGAAATTAACTCCGCGAGTGTTCAGCCTGTGAGCAAATATTTCACCATTAATGTCTGCCTATTTGGTTTCTGGTGGAAATAGGCTAGAACACTCCACAGAAAACACTTTTTATTAGAAAGATTTTTGACATTGATAACACATGTCTTATTCTTGATGAACTGGGGTGTTTGAATATAACTGCTTGTGTATATTGGATTATATCTAATCACATTCACATCAAGCGAGTCAATCTTCTTCAACTCCCAGCCACTCCCAAATCGAACAAAGTTATCGAATGAACTTAAAATTT
This sequence comes from Nilaparvata lugens, assembly GCF_014356525.2. Classification (NCBI taxonomy): domain Eukaryota; kingdom Metazoa; phylum Arthropoda; class Insecta; order Hemiptera; family Delphacidae; genus Nilaparvata; species Nilaparvata lugens. The sequence goes on along the minus strand of NW_024093015.1, from coordinate 866 downwards.
TCCTAACCACTAGCCATAAATTGTTCATTCAATTCGTCATAACTCTCCAAGACATTCAAGCCTATGGCCGAGTAGCTATGAAGATTCACAATGGATGAAACAGCTTCAGATTCCTCTGATTCTAAAACTACCATCTTATACAATAATACATTTAATACTAAAAACCATTTCACATTTCCTTCAAAACGTGCAGCGTGTTCTCTTATCATCTCGAAAACACGACCTTTTGAGTTTTGAAGCACATTTTCAATGTCAGGTGCTACGTTTTCGAAGGAAATGCGATGGCAAATTGCTCGCAAACTCACGCCTCCAACCCTGTGTTCTCTGCTATGCTCCATCTCTGCTACTAGCGGGTTGCTGAAAACAAACAAAGAATATATTACTATGGCACAGAATTTAGATATAAAAACAAGTAAACATTAATCTAAAAAATCAGTTGTGATTTGACAAGCTGCAAGTACAGTGCAAAAAATGTTATCTCAGAATCAGATTTCCATGCACGAACGATTGAGGTTATTAACATTTGATAATCGTTGGTAATCAGAATCGAGTCTGTTGTCACCTCAAAATATGGCTAAACAGGGTTTTAAATTTGTGCGAGCACCTGACGTTGTTCAATGTGTGTTTTGTTCAGTATATTTAGAAAATTGGTTGGCAACAGATGATCCTAGTAAGGAACATGAGCGATGCAGTCCAAATTGTGGATGGCGCAAAGAAGATAATATTTCATGTGAAGAGGAGAATTTCGATAATAATATTCTATGACAATAGGAAGAACGAGTTTTAACTTTCCATTGTCCAGACCATTCAAGCTCTTGGTATTCATTAATAGAGCAGAGTATTTTGCAATAAATGGATATTTTCTA
>NW_024093014.1:0-13885 GCF_014356525.2 Nilaparvata lugens | reverse complement strand
GAAAACCCGTTACAGAACTCCACTTCCAACGTTCATTGATGCAGTATGAATAATGAGACGGTAATTATCAATTCAGGAACAATGCTAGTCTGTCATTGAAGCGATTTTCGGAATATTTCATGAGTAACTGAAAATGTTTCGTATCAAACAAAACTGTTCTCCTTGTTTGGGAATCATTATAAGAAGTCCATCGTATAGGCTACGGTTTGACTGTGAACATTCCACATGATACAAAGAGGTATCAAATTGAAATCAATAACAACATTATTAAGTTGTTTTATGAAGGTTTTATTCATTACATACTCATTAAGAGCAATTATGTTGGAATGAGCTTGAAAAGTTATAAAACTCTATAACAGATGCACTTTGAAAAACATGAACACATTTCAACATTATATAAGAAATAATGTTTACCTATGGCAGTACTAAATTAATTTTATTCATGAGATTTAAGTGAATGAATCCTCCTAATCATGATAGATCACTTCCATTCATATTGATTCAAGAATTAAATGAATGAAACGATATAATTAGGTATTATGATAACATTACACTCATGCATGAAATGCTTCCGACAATAATCCACGGGAGATTTATACTGGTATTGTGGTATTTATGACTGCTTTATCTTTCACCTATGAATATTATGATCCTTATGATCTCATACATGTATCTGAATTGAAAATTATATAGTGATTGAGTTGAATAAATCAAATATGCGTTACATACAAATAACCTTTTGGACTTTATTACAATTAAAACTAAAAGAATGATAGTAAAGCTAAGCTTAGTTTTCCTCTTCCATTATATTGATATATTATGATATCTTCTTATTTCTTCTTATTATGATATCCATTATCGGAGGTAACTGTGATAATTATATTGAAAAATGGATGATTGGAATTAAATGAAAAATCATCTTGTAGTTGGATTGGAATGAAATGAAAAATCATCTCGTATTTGGAAGAAGTTGAACGGCTTTTCCAGTTTTGGTTGATGATTAGAATTGAAGCTGATATTATGGCATTGAAGCATTAATCGAACTTCGAGATGTTAAAACACTCATCGTTTCACTTGTGACAATGTTGTTGAATTTGGTTTTTCGAGGACCTCGCATGTTCTGGAAAGGTTACTCCTGGATTGTTAAATGTTACAATCTTGTTGCCGCTCGCCACAAAACAGCCAACAAAACTCACGTTGACCTTTGATCAAAATCAATCAGTCTGAATAAAACAATCGGAGATAGAATATCCCACACTTACATTTCATGGTCCTGTTATACTGAGTGATTCACATGAAGAATGTGTAGAAGAGCTCAATATTCAGTTTTTTCTGGTCTAGGTCGGATATTTTTAATCAACATTATTTGAAGGGAAATCAAGGTTCGCTTAATTTTTTGTGCACTTTAAGTTTGTTCACCATATGAGCACATGCATTAAATTGACTTTGCTCTCTGCTATCAAAATTCAACGATTAATTAGTTTTTTGGGCTAATGAGTTCATATATAAATACATCGTTCACATTGAAGGGTTTAATTAATTTGATAAGAAATAATGTTATCAGAACCTAATGAATTTCCATCCAAGCATTAAAAGTGATTCAACGGAATAGTTTGGCTTTCGTGAGAAATCGCTCTCTCTCCTCTCTTTTCAATTAAATAGCAGCTTTGCAATGTAGATTATTAGAAATCATATGAGAAATTGAGAAAGTCCAATCATTGGACGGGTTTGTACGATATTTAAATGTGGATTCAAAGTGCTGATCTCATTCTTGGACGATCCAGTCGGGGGTCCAGGGGGCGGAGCCCGGATATGACGAGCGAAGCGAGCCTGACGGCTAGTCTGAAATATACACCGAGCAAGAATATATTTTATATACAATGATTCAATGATTCAATTCTCATAATTGAGACAATATACGAGGTTTGAATAAAAATCTGAGTACCCTTTTCAAAATTGTTCAAAGAAAAATGAATAAAGGGTACTTGGATTTCTATTTTTATTTATATTCAACAGTAGCCCTTATCAACCGTTACATTGGTCTAAACCCAAAAAAAGGTTCTCTAGATCTGGAATTTTATTAATCCAATTACGGAGAGATTAGTGTTCTAATTTGGGCTTGAACAGTGTCAGTATATATAACGCGAAGCTCATAGCCGAACCTTGTCGCTGTTGATGGAACAAACCCACTAACATCACGTTACTGGGTTACTGGGAAAGGGCTTGGCTAGGATTTGGTGCGAATGAGATTTTCGACCCCCGTTCATAGTCTCTTTATCAGCTACTCGCCAACAAAGCCGGGTGGCCTGTTTACACTACTAAGAAGGAAAACAATGGTCCATTCGCGTCTTGCATCTTCGTAAGATTGCGTGCTATCATGACCAAGGGTGGCCATCTTGGGGCACAATAGGATCTGCGTGACAATTCAGACGAATTCTATTAGGGTTGCCGCTATTCAGAGATCAAATCCACTTTGTAATAAACAAGGGTCTGTAACATTAACAACTAGATAGCATGCAAATTTCCAGAATGTATCACATTGAATGTTGGCGATGCGTAAGGCTGCAAATTTATTCAATAAATTGCTAGAGTCAGTCTGATTGGGTTTAGACTGAATAGGATAGCATCCTTTCTCCAGTATTTTGATCAGAAATACATAGAAAATATCGTGATTCTAAATGGATGTGGTATAACTCAGCGATGAAGATGGAGAATATAACGTCATTACTGTCGTTTTTAACAACTTTAGTAATCCTTATCTCATCTAATTCATTGCATTTTTCAACTAGCAATCCTTACCATTCATCGAATCAATGTCAATACTACAGTTTTCAACTTCTGTAGTAATTATTATCTTATCAAATCCATATCAATATTGCATTTTTCAACAAGAAATCTTCATCAAATGCTATCAAATCCATTCGTGGATAAGTGAGTATGAAACTAAATATTCAAATAGAAATGATCTTGAGAAGAATATTTTTGCGTCGATTCTGCAATGAGTGAATTATGTTTCTTCTCCTTCCAAGCTTCTTGGTATGCGAGGGTAATGGAATGATACGATCAAAGTAGACTTGACACGTATGAAATCCAACATAGATAAATTGAACAATTTCTGTCAGTAGGCTGAGTGGTCCAGGTATCGCAAACTTCATTCTGCTGTAGCTGTATGGCTGTGGGTTCGAATCCCGCCTGGATCATGGTCATTTGATCATATCATTCTATTACCCTCGCATAAGAAGAAGCTTTGGAAAAGAAAAACATAATTCACTCCTTGCAGAAACAATGCAAGAACTATTATTCTCAAGATCTTGTCTATTTGAATATTTTCATTCTAATATTACATACTATTGTGTCAAGTTGTTCATTGCCGGTAGTGCCAAATTGTGATCTAATATTCATTTTATTAATTTGTTTGTAATTGCTTTTGTTGAAAATAAATGAATTTGGATTTAAAGTTGTGTCAGCATGGTAATACACGGTTCGCCATATCATGCTCCACAATAACTCCCGTTAAACTTTTTCATTAAAAATTTCATTAATCAACTTTTCGACGGTTGAAGCAATTTAAAGACTATGAAAATCTGTATGTTTCTGATAGGTATCGAGCTAATCCCTGACGCTTGAGAAATGGTTTCGGAAATTGTTTCATATTATCTCAATACTCGAACAGTTTTGATTACCTATGCCTTTACCCTTAATCATAACTGTAATCTTGAAGCTCAATTTCTGAGAACTAAAGCTCGGATTCTGAGAGCCTCGTAGATACTCCCACACAGTTTCTTGCTTCATCGGTCACTCCCACTCCAGGATCAGCTCTGAGTGATGTCTCCAATTCACAGTTTATTAACAAGATGTCAGAGCAAGAGTTGATTAGAAATTGATTTTGAGCTTTGACTCGCAACTTTCAGGACGGACTTGTTGATCACACGATACCTACTCACAGGAAATAGCTCCAACAATATTGTAGACTTGCTCAGACTCTTCTTATTTATACTACGGAGTTTCTTTCATTCTCACTCACCTTTCTTATTATAACTAGGCTGACATTATAACCTTCCGTATTTTATGTATTTTTGGCTGAGAAGAAATTATTGAATAGTTCATCAATAATAAAAAGAATACCAATAGAATAAAAATAGTCGTGAAGGATAGTTCTGAACCGACACAAGAATTTCAATTTCTAGATCACACAATGAATTCTCAACCTATCTTCTACTCTCTACTCTATTTAATGCTTACTCTGAAGTACCAAATTCTAAAAATAATTAAATTGAGCATTGAAATTTGTATTAATTTTGAACGGAAACATACTTCTTGAATTTTCCTGTCACAATTTTCCTACAAATGCTTGAAACGTCTCCTATTATTTTAACATTGTCCCTTGTTTGGCCGTTTCGAATATTTTTTTGCTTTGTTCCGGACAATAGTGATTCGATTGCAAATAATCACTTTGGATTTCTGTCTATTCTCCTCCACTTATTGAATGAGCGAATCGAATTCTATGTTTCAAGTCAATCGACGTTTGTCTGTTTGTACCGCAGTTATAGTCCGATTTGGATAAAATTTAGCATACAAGTACTTTGAAACAAGGCGCAAAAACGTATATATTTAAAATTTTCAAATTTATCCCCGTTTCAAGATGGCGACCCTTTATTCGGAAATTTTACCCTGAAAATCAACCTAACTATTCAATACTTTATCGGATCAGAATCAAATTGGGCTCATTTTTCTCAGCGCTTCAAAGTGGTATAATTTCATGTATCGAATGTTCAAAATTTTTTAATTTTTGGAATTCGAATTTTTTCTCCAAGTCTCAATCCAAGTTTAAGATTTTTTATCTTTCTAACCGTGCTTCCGAGCTTAAAAGTGTAGAGAATCTTTATTCTTCAGCGCTCCAAGGTGGTCTTATTTCATATATCCCATATTGAAAATTTCTAAAAATTTAAAATTCGATAATTTTTTCAAGTTTCAGGTTTTTCATCTCTTAAACCGTGCATTCTAGCTTAAAAGTGTGAAAGACTTTTATTTTCCAGCGCTCCGAGATGGTCATATTTCATACATCTCATGTTGAAAATTTTGAATTTTTACAATTCAATATTTTTTTCCAAGTCCCACTTTCAAGTTTCAGATTTTTTATCTCTTCAACCGTGCATCCTAGCTCAAAAGTGTAAAAAACTTCAATTTCTCAGCGTTCTCCACCGATCCTATGTTATATATCATCATACTCTAAATCCAATTTGTATGTGTGTTTGTGTGTGAATAGGTGGGAGTGTGTGAGTAGTGATGTTAGTGAGTGTAGCGAATTCTACTGTTCTCCGAACTACTAGTTACTTGATAATGGAATGTTGATTGAAGACTAGCGATTTTCAACAATATTTCTGTTCATCTCCGAAGCTGATTTTTTCGAGTTCCACTTTGCAAATAATTGAGTAAACTATCAATCAAATTGAACATCTAATTTGAGTCTACTCGTAGTCAATGTATTGATTCATTAAATGATAATACTGTTTGATGTAAAAATGAAATAACAATCAATCAGTGACTGATAACTGATAGACTAAATCATTTTCCAATCTGTGCTCATAAAATATAATATCATAAAATCCATGACTGGTTCAATTCTCTGATTTTTATCGATTTACTTTCAACAATAACATCTTCACACGTCTTTTACTCTCCCATTGGTTCCAGGTTATGTCCGGTGTGACGGCGTCATTACGTTTTGAGGGATCAGTGAACGTAGACTTGCGTGAGTTCCAAACCAACCTGATCCCGTTTCCGCGAGTTCACTTCCCATTGGTCAGCTATGCGCCACTGGTTCCAGCACATAAAGCACGGCACGAGCAGTTGACTGTGGACCAGATAACCAGTTCATGCTTCGAGCCAGCCAATCAGATGGTCAAATGCGATCCACGCACCGGAAAGTACGTCGGCGTCACGCTGCTCTACAGGGGAGATGTTTCCCCCAGCGATATCAACAACGCTATCGGTCGCATCAAGAATGCACGAAGCGTCAACTTTGTTGAGTGGTGTCCGACCGGATTCAAGGTAAAACGAGGCCATATTTTAGTAGATCAATGAGAATCCTCTCAAAATTTTTTCAAGCAAAGGTGAATTGAATTGAATTGAATATTTGCCTTTATTAAGGGCGAGGTTAGGACTCTAGGTCCTCTCTGCCACACAACTGCACAGTCCTGGTTGGCAAAAAGGTGCGTACAGATGTCACGAACACGCTCATTTCACTTTTCATCAGCTGATGCTAAGATTATTATATCTGTATCTTTCCGTTTCTGTGAAAATACAGATATAATCAGCTGATGAAAGTGAAATGCCCGTGTTCGTAGCGCTAAAGTCTGTACGCAGCTCAAGCTATTAAAACATTTTTAAATTAATGTGACAGAAAGTTTGAGCGTATCTCTGGTAAAGTATGAAAGTCCTCCCAACATAGTCCTTCCCGTTTGGAAGGTTGCATATACTGCCCCTGCAAGGTTATAGTGCACTGGTCCTAGCTATGAGGAGTTCAACGACTTCATCTTTACAATCTAGTCTAGTGGAAAAATTATTCATAACATCATCCGTGTTTACCAATAGTTTTGATCCTACATAATTTCTCTTTATTTAGTGAAATTCCCTTCCACCTCATATTCCCTCCTCTCAATTCTCATCGCCTCCCCAATGTCAATCAATTACGGTTGAATATAACACGATAGGATTTTTTCTAAATATTCTTATGGAACAGTTCAAGTATTCACAATGCAAACACAAAACACAATCATTATAATACACTGAATAGGTCATGTTTTATTGTCTGTCTATTATTCATTATTTGTTTGAATTACAGTGTTTGCATTGTGTAAACACAGTGGGTTCAAAAATACACTCAATGGCAATGATGAAATAATAATCTATTATAAGAGTCAATGTCTTCCTATCTCATCGAACATAATACCTAGGCCTATTCATAGTAATAGAGGGCCACAGCTACTAGGATATTTTTTTAGAATAGTACAAAAGTTGAAACGCAGAAGTAGAAAAAATACACTTCATTGTTATGGAAACACGTGATCTAATTTGATGATCGCGAATATAATTTGATATGAAAAGTAGTTGATAAAGATTCTGCATGAATGATTACGTTCTAGTTGACATTGATAAGACGTTGAGAACGACGACAATAATCACAAAGCGTTATTCAATAACGGCTTGTATGAAGGTCAATGTCATAATTGTTTTGATTGCATAATAGTATCGTTCAAGAGGAAGCAGCATGCTATCATCGGCTCATTTCACGGAGTGTTTCTTTTCTAAACGCTAAAAACCTTTTGTTGGAATTTAAATGATGCTGTTTCCAAAATCAGTCTTCTGATCAGTTATTTTGATTGGCTAACTGCGCTGATATAATTTACAAATTGAATAAAAGTTTCCTGGTGGCTTGGATCCTACTTAAATCTGTAAGTCTTATCCCTCATCATTATCATCATCCTTCGAATTACCTACGCACATGCCTGAATATTATGTTTGCATCACCCTCAGCAAAAAAGAGAATGTGGGTAACGCAATCGAATCCACTGAGTGCATTATATTATTTATATAAAAGCGAAATGGCACTGATTCAGTCATAAAGAAATCTCTGATTTGAATCAAATCTTTGATTCAGTCAAAAAATCTACTGGACCAAATACTTTCAAATTCGACAGGTATTTTCAGTTGGCTTTCGATAGCGCACTAGGAACTGATTTGAAAAATCGATACTTATGAAATTCTTATCTCACTGACTAACTCAATCACTCACTCACTCACTGATCACGATTTTTGAGAAACTACAGGATGAATCACAACAAAATTTAGAATATAGCTTTCTTATAGGTCCCAGGTGCTCATCAATAAGTCTTTTGACGATATTCTAACTGTAAGGGTGGTTTTTAAGGGTTTGAAGTCTGTCTTCATAGCATGTATTTTTCGTTTCCCAATTTCTCACTTATAATTATTATAAGTAAGAGATTGGGGGAATAAAAATACAAGTGGACAATTATTGTCCACATAATAACGTTGTTAGAGCTAAATTTTCTCATATTCTATATTTTTCATTTTGCATGCTTGCTTTGTAGGGCTTGTTATCCTACCAGTGCGTTTCCAAAGTCCACTCGTTCGTTCATGAGTAGATCTTGAGTCATGAAAAACGAGCTTGTCGATTCCATTAGATAGTTTTGAAATAGAGTTCAGAGCTAGGGAGCTAACTAGTTCCATGAGAAGTTTGGATTGTGAAATTTAATTTGTGCCGACGCTGGAGTTTCCAACTCATGAATTGATGATTTCACGGTTGGAGATTCTTTGTTAGGTATAATAGTTCCCTCTGAAATATTCTGCCAAAAATACGTACAATCTCAACTTTGAATAATATTAATTTTTGTCTCAATTAATAGATTTTTCTTGGAAAAGCAGAAATAATAGACAGAATATCTTATAATTTCTGTAGCTCAATGACTTAGAATATACAGCTTTTTGGGTGAGGATATGTGCCATCTACCATCATCATCATCATCTACAAAGTTATTTAGCTCAGTGTATTCATGAGATTTTGTCTATTTCTGTTCTTGTATGTAATGAAACTATGTTTAAGTACATAAGATTTTTATTTTGTAAATTGCGATTTTTCAATAAAAATTGATATCTTTCTATCTGTTTGTCATATATCTGAATAATGTTATTTCACAAAAAATATTCCCTTCGAATTGAATATTGCAAACTTAATCTTTTCTGTTCTCCAATCATAGCTGCAATCAATAGTTTGGCGTTCATGCCTAACCTACCCAACCCAAATTTTGTATTAAAGAATGAGTTGAAAGCTTTCTCGGTTTTGATGGAAATTCTTACAATATGGAACGGATTTGATAGCTGAGACTCAATTTTAATATTGAATTGGGTGAAGCAACAAGAGAATGCTTGAAAATGGGCGAGAGCAGTGACCTTAACAAAAGGAAATACGAAACAAGTTTACCATAGTAATCGATGGAGTAGCCTAGTTGGAGTGAACGAGATTATTGAAGAGTCCGATTCAAAGTGGAAAGGAGTATCAAAAGAAAATTAGACGAGGATGAAGGGAACACAGTCTTTGAAATGGTGAGAGTGGAGAAGAGATATCCAGTTGCAAAGGGTGAAAACAAGTGTTGCTGTGTTTTATTTTGTAATGTTTGCTGTAGCCCTTGAGAACAGTCTTAGCAGTACTTTCAGAAGGATTAAGGATCTCGAAACGAACGTTCCCTCTGTTAGTTTCGCTTTGCCTCGCCAATCATGTCAGTTTAACAAGACGGCGTTTTGGCTTTTTAATGAAGCAAGTCTCAAGAATTAAGCAGCGTCGAGGTGGAAGTGAATATAGCTCATCAGCGTGAATGCTATACTGCTCCTGGCAACGACCTCCCCCTCCCTCCACCCCTTAATTTCTCATCTCACTAATGATATAACTTGAAATTTCCAGCACAATTATCCCTATGTTTGATGATAAAACGTAATAAGACAATTCAGGAGCAAAGACTAGCATAGTCAAGCGTAATATTGCTCTGCTGTATTCATGAAGAGCACATCTTCAAGTTCATCCTCACTTCAATTGCTTATCAGATGGAATAATTATAAGAATTCGACTGAGTCACTGTCAATGTTGTAGAATCGTTCCATGATGGAATTAAAACACACATATATATATCGTCAAATTCTACAGTTTTATTTGGTGCAGGACTATGGTTTCGTGAATACACAGGTATCAAACATGTATCCTGTATCAAATAAAACTGTCGGATTTGATGATATATGTGTGTTTTAATTTCATTTTGGGATATTATAAAATTATACTAGAAACATATCAAGATTAATCGAGAGTTATAGTTCAAGTGATATGAAGATCCTTGAGAACTCCAATGATGAAGTGATATGCTTCTTGAATAAATATGTTGGTGGATAGATAAAATACAATTGAAATTTTAGGGGTATGAGTCATAAAAATGAACAACAAAGGAATAATCTGAGAGGGGAATCAGATTCCTCTAATAAAGACAAATTTTTGAAACATTCTGCTGTATTAGTGAGTCCAAACAATCAATTTACTACCAATAGCAAAATGGTATGTTTTATTTTAAGATCAGTACTTGCATTCGTCATTATTGAACAGCTGGAACAATAGATTCTTACTCTGTGTTCTGAACAAAGCTCAGGCTAGAGCTACCAGAGGACTGTAATTTACTATTCAAATAATTAAATACAAACAAGGGGTAAAATTTAATCTTCAATTTGAGCCAGGTTATTTGTACAGTAAAACTCTGCATTAATGAACAATAAAAAGAGCAAAAACTCACCAGATTTAATCCAATCTTGTCTACTTGCCCTTCGAAGCCTTTATTAGGTGTTTTGGTCAGATTCAGGGTGGGATGAAATCTGGGAAAAAGACAGGTTTGCTTCCGGGCAGCCTTTTGACGTTCAACTTGCAGGCTCTGTACTGTGTTTTGAACAAAGCTCAAACTGGATTCTTTATAAATTCAAATCCGATTCAAATTAATTCAATTCAATACTATTTACGCTGTTATATTCATAATCACACACACTACACTCAAACAATTATTTACAAGAAATTTCCGATCGAAATTACATGACAAAAATAGAAACTCGGTCTTCACAACAACGGGGACGAGACAAGACAAGAACGACTGATGAAACAAAAAACTGAAAACTAGGATGACAAGGCAAAACAGCTGGACGATCTGCACTGGCGCAAACAAGCCTGCTATTGGCAGAACTGTATCGAATTCTCGAATTCTCTGGCCAGACCATACCCCCGCCTCTGAAAAACTATTTTTCAGCCAAGTTACAAAACTGAAAAATCCAAGGAAGGGAAAAATCCAGACATGACAAAAAGAACAAAACACCAACACCAAAAAACAACACAAAAGAAAAAATGCAACAATCACCACAACTATTGAGTTGGGAGTGGATATAATTGCATTATTACTAGGTCGAACACGGAAACAACGATTACACTTAAAGACACAAATACGAATAGTAGAGCGAGCAGACAGTATCCAGAATATCTGTCTGATCAAGGACAACAATAACGAAGGTCCAGCATGAGACAAACGACCGCCGACGTGAATCACACCTTTATCAATGAATGGAGACAGGCGACGTAGGCGCATAGAACAACCTTCTCCGTTCTCTAATTGCACAAATTCAGATGAAAAATGTATCTTCTGTACCACTTTACATAGATACCTCTCAGCAACATCGAAATCTGATTCTTCTGATTGGGGTAAGATTCGTAAGAATTTGAGAACAAGAATTACAATTCTCAAAAGACGACCATAATCCGAACAACGACCAATCAATGAATATACTGCATTGCTGTTACAATCAGGAGATTTTGTGACTGTCAACACTGACGGTTTTTTCGCCTCTGGTGGATCCACTATCTCTTCAATTTGAGTTCTAACGGGCCAATCGCATTCGTCCTCTGCTATCCATGATGGACCTGAGAGCCACAATGGAAAGTTCACAAGCTCAACTGGTGATAAACCTCTAGACAAACAATCAGCGGGATTTTCAATTCCGGCAACATGCATCCACTCCTGTATACAAGAATCCTGTATTTTTGCGATTACCAACAAAAGTTTGCCATTTCGCGGATGGAGCATTAATCCAACACAAGGTGACTGTAGAATCAGAGAGTGCGATAATACGAGACACATGACAACGTTCACTAATAATAGGACTATGAATTCATGAGTTCTGCCAACAAGAGTGCCGCACACAACTCCAAACGAGGTATTGAAACAACTTTAGATGGTGCTACCTTGGACTTTGAACACAATAATACAACTCTTGCTCCTCGCTCTCCTTCTGCGACTTCACATAGATAACTGCACCATAACCAGACAATGATGCATCACAAAAACCAATAAAACTGATGTGAGAATCCTGAAACATACCAACGTGATGTGGAACAGCAAATTTCAACAATAGAGGCAACTCTTTTTGACAATTCTCCCAAAGAGTGCAGATAGACTCAGGCGGCTTCTCGTCCCAATCCACTCCTAACTTCCACAGTTTCTGGACAAGACATTTTAGAAATAATGTAAACAGTGACAAGAGACCAAGTGGATCATAGATACGAGCCATCACTGACAGAATAGAACGCTTAGTAGCGACGACCTCACCACTCTTGACTGAAAACTGAAACAGATCAGTACTAGGTTGCCAATTCAATCCCAAGATAGCCAAGGAGTTGTCTGCTTCGAAATCTTTACGAAAACGATTTCTCTTCCTCCGAGAATTTCTCAACATTGATGGTGAATTGGAAGTCCACTTTGTGAGCGAGAAACCTCCTCCCTCAAACAGCTGCTTGGACTGATGATACAGCTCCGCGGCCTCTGACTCTGTGGCGACAGATGTGACTAAGTCGTCCATGAACATGTCTCTTGGTATTCTCGCCTTGGCTGCTGGAAAACGATTTCCATCCTCCTCTGCAAGCTGGTGGACGGTGCGAAGCGCCAAATTTGGAGAGCTTGAAACACCAAATACAACACAATTGAGCTGATAAATCTCGATTGGATCCTCCGGCGAAAATCTCCACAATACACGCTGATAACGACGGCAGGAATCCTCCACTAATATCTGTCGATACATTTGTTTAGTGTCGGCAGTTAGTGCGATTGGGAACAAACGAAAATAACTAACAAAACAAAAATGTCAGTCTGCATTTGGGACCAGCATGAAGAACCTGGTTCAATGACAAACCAGATGATGTTCTGGAACCAGCATCAAATACAATTCGGATGAGCGTGGTAGTGCTGCTTGCTTTCACGATGGCGTGATGCGGTATGTAGTAACCACCTCGGTCTGTCTGATCTGCTACAAACGACATGTGACCCTGACATAGGTAATCGATCAATATTCCATGATATGAAATACGAGTATTGCTGTCAAGCTCCAGTCGTCTCTCCAAAGTCAGCAGTCTGCATTCGGCGACAGCATACGAATCTCCCAAGCTGCTGGGCGGCTCCGCAAATAACAAGGTAACAACAAAACGACCAGAATTCACACGATGTACAGACTTCCGAAAATTTACCTCACACTCCAACTCTTCCGGTTTCAGTTGACAGCTTGGTGCAGGGCACGATTCCAACTCCCAAAAACGTTCCACAAAACTATCCAACGATGGACTACTAACGAATGGACTACAGATGGCTGTAAAACAATTCGACACATTCCTTGTTGAAGTGAGAATCGGCGCTCTCCCCATCAGAATGTGACCAAAGACACTATTAACAGTCATCAATTCGTGCGATTCACCTATACTAGGACTCCCACATAGCAAGTGAGGAACTAACTCCGCACCAATGATGCCATCTATTCTACTAGGAAGGTAGAATTTGTCGTCAGCCAGTGTGAGATTTTCAAGATGATGAAGTTTGGATCTGTCGATTTCACAAGAAGGCAACTTGTCGATGATTCTATCTACCACTGTGGCATCCATCGAAAACTTGACAGTAGGATCCAACTTCGACTGAATCAACACACAAGTACGACCTCGAACTTCACTAGTACCACCACCGAATCCACAAACAACGGTTTCCATGGGCTGGAATGGTAGTCTCAAACGCCGACACAATTTGGCTGTAACAAAATGACACTGACTCCCGGTGTCAACCAAGAAACGAACATCACAAAGCTGATCATTACAATCTCAAACATGTGCAGTGACGGTCGACAACACACACGGTCGAATTTTCTACATCGTTGGATGTAGAACACAACTAATAGGTGATGTGCCACCTGCCTTGGAGTTCGACGAGGACGCAACACCTTCATTGGAACTTGATCTGGGAAAGTGCAATAAAGA
>NW_024093013.1:0-14554 GCF_014356525.2 Nilaparvata lugens | reverse complement strand
ATCATTTTATTACGCTAACCCACAATTACATTTTAAGTTATTATGCTCACGTTTTCTCCCATACATAATCAGTAAAGAGCCAGTCGCCCTAACAACATTAACCTTCCGGCAGTCGCGCTGTTGTAAAAAGTACAACAGTGTCAGTTTTTTTTTTGCTGTTCAAAACTATTGAATGGGGTGGTGTCAGTGATTGAGTCAACTATGCATTCCAAAACTTTCTCCCCATCACTCCACTGAGTTGCAATATCAACCGAGCAATGGTACAGTCTTTAGGTGCCATTTAGTCGCGACAGTGCTTAAGTCGAACTGTGCATAAGACAGAGAAAGACTGTAAACGGGGACTGTAAACGAACCAATAACACAGAATTGATGGCTTTGCTTGATGTACCTTATTGGGCTATGAAATGGTTATCATCCAAATGTTCATAGGCGTAAAATAATCCAAGAAGATGGAAAAAGTAATTATACATTTAATTGATATGTTTTAACAGTAAACAGAGTACATAACACTTGAGAAATTGGAAGTTGTAAATAATACAACACGCGACTGCTCGTGATTGAGTAGGGCGCGACTACCGGAAGGTCAACAACTCACCTGGTATTATAGTGATTATGCACATGTTTGCCGTGATTGTGGCTGGTGTAAACAGTGGTCACTTTTGACCCGTTCAGATTTGCCGCCGTAATGGAGCCGTTCAAATGGCCGGCCGTCATGGAACTGTTCAGATTAGCCGCCGTCATACTGCCGTTGCTTCCCGTGTTGTTGGCCAGTGTGCTCTCACTGCTGTTCGTGTGACTTCGGCTCTGCGACGAGGGCGGGGTTGTCGCGGTGGATTGTTGTCCGCCCACTTTGACGATGGTCACTCCGCTGATTGGTTTACTTGATTGGTAGAACTGCAAATCGAACAAATAAATTTATTTATAAGTGAATAAATACCTAAATGAATTAGGGCCGGTTTCCGAGCTCGGGATTTAGCTAAGTTCTAGACTTTAAACAGCTGAAGTCAGAAAATTGGCTTTCCGAAACACGGCGTAGTCGTAGTTTTATGATAATCTCATTTTCTCATTTCTATCATTGAAAACGTTTATTCAAAATAGCTGAAACTTTACACTATTTTCTCTTTATTTTATTTTGTGTTCAATTTTCTAGTATTTTTATTCAATTTTAACATGGACTATGACTACGCCCCGTTTCGGAAAGCCAATTTTCTGACTCCAGCTGTTTAAAATCTAGAACGTAGCTAAATCCCAAGCTCAAAAACCGGCCTTTACTAAACTTTAGGATTTATAAGATGAGATATCCAGGTTAGTAGATGAGAGTGACATTTTCTAGTGATCAAACTTCTATAGTGAAATGCACGTTATAATGATTGGAGAACGATAGGAAAATATAGGCGTTGCCGATTCTCTGCCTTGCCACTGCCTTCTATAGAAGTTAGCTGATTACAGTAAATCTGATGTGATTTCAACTGTTCATTCCTGTTTGAGACAATGGGCCATATGAATAAAGTTGAGCATTTGCTTATACTTCTAAAATATGGAGCATTTGCTTCATTTTCTATGAATAAACGTGAGCAAAACCTTTTGCTCATGCTCATCGAAAAAATAGTTCGAGCATTTGCTCAAAAGTAAAAGCTTTTGCTCAAAATTGTATGAATAAACTAGAGCATTTGCTCAACTTTTGAAGCAAGTGCTTCAAAAAAGGTGAGTCTAGTCTAGAACAGCTTATCACCTTTTGCTCATAGTAAAATGGCTCAACTAATCCGTATGAGGAAAAGGAAACTATACAAGATACGATCACAACCAATAGTTGAGAACTATAAAACTATTTTTAGTTTCAACCATGATATATATATCACCATTACCCCTACAAAAGAATAAAAACAAAAGATAGCTACCTGTTATAAAGATAGCCATCACAAAATAGGAAATGGGCATTTAAGAAGATGAGAGTGTAGACGATTATAAGAAGCTATTGATATTATAAGAATATGCTGAAGATTATTATATAGAGATGACATTTTTTCACGCTATTATTTCAAAATTCTAAACTCAACTAACCTAAAACTCTATTCATAAATAGAAAACAGAGCAGACGACGCAAACAAAGTCGGTGCACCCTACTTGCGCTTCCGTGAGCTATAAAAACAAAGTAAGGCTACAAAAGCGAATCAGCTGATGAAAAATCTTTAAAATACGTGAGCATTTGCTCCAGAGTTCAGGAGCATAAGGTGAGAGTATAAGGTAAAGCTTATTCATATAAAAATGAACAAATGCTTTTGCTTCTACCTAATGCTCATGAGTAAAACCTTATGCTCCATGCTCATGCGCATATGCTCAGTTTTTATATTATATGGCCCAATATCAATAATATTTTATCAGTCAATAAAATATATTTTTCAATGATAAAATAATAAATTTTCATGATTGAGATAAGATATTTGTTGATTGATTATATTTTCAGTATATTTTTACTTTGTACTGATCTCTTTCCGAACTCACAGCTAGCACACAAGTCCGACTTTGCTGGCTGTGCCAAAACATTAAGATTTATTATAATTTACATTTGTCTTATGTATTTTGGCAAAATAAATTAATTCTATTTCCAAATTGTTGAAAAATGATCTCGCAGGGTTGCGGTGCTGGAAAAGGATAGCCCTATCTGCTTTATCGAACGATAGACAAGGAAAGCAGCATCAATACTAATCCACAATACAGCCACTATAACGTGGGCCTCTATAATATAGAAAGTGGTGGTAACAGAGAATCGACAACCCTGTAGTCCTATAATTTGCACTGACTTATATAACGTGAATCTCACTATATTGGCCAGTCTTATACTATACTGAATTATACTTGGATTTATTTATTTATTTCATCGACAATCACAAATCATGATTATAATATATACGATGCCAATTGGCGAGACAATAATTGTCATAAGGCAACTGACTGGCATGACATTATTGTCTTCGTATAAACACTTCAGGTCAATTGTCTTGCCAACTGTCCCGAAATTCAACTGTCTCCGGGAGTAGACTATGGACAGTCAATTGGGCCCAGCGAGCCTCCCACCACTCGGAATCTCAGTTGTCGCGACAGTTGGCGCCGTTTGAACGATGTTGACCAGTAGCCAAGACCAGCTGTCTTGGTTTTGCCAGTTCAGCTGTTTAGTCACAACAGATGACGAGAACTCGGACATGTTTAGCTGTCAACTGACAGGATTTGAGTCAGCTGTATAACCTTCAGTTTTCGACTGTCGTGGCAATAGTTAGCCCCGTAAACATCTGATCGTTTAACTGGCTTGGCCTCCGACAATCCGCAACCACATGATGACAATTGTCCAAAGACAACTGTCTCGCCAATTGGCATCGTATAAACTAGGCTTTAGGGCCGATTTCCGAGCTTGGGATTACGCTAAGTTCTAGACTTTAAACAGCTGCAGTCAGAAAATTGGCTTTCCGAAACGGGGCGTAGTCACAGTCCACGTTAGAATTAAATTTCGAAAACTATAAAATTGAACACAAAATAGAATAAATAGAAAATAGTGTAAAGTTTCAGCTATTTTCAATTATTTAGGAATGTTTCATTTTGTCAAGGAGAATCGTTTCCAATTATTTATCTTCTCTTCTTCGATGGCCCTATAGCCCAAATCGAACCCTGGCCTCCTCAATACTGCCTCTCGAATCATCTCGATCCCTTGCCTCCTCCCTCTAATTTCTCACATGAAGTATATTCTTTGCATCCTTTCGTGTCCAATTATATAAATTATTAATTAATAAAATGAAGATTATCATAAAACTACGACTACGCCCCGTTTTGGAAGCCAATTTTCTGACTCCAGCTGTTTAAAGTCTAGAACTTAGCTAGATCCCGAGCTCGGAAACCGGCCCTAAAAGTCATTATAGCCAGTTGAAAAGTAAAAATCTGACTCTATCTAAGTAATAAAGTCAGAGTGAAGTAATAACTGACTTTTGATAACTGAAATAACTTAAGTAATAACTGACAGTTATTAAAGTTATAACTGACTTGACTTTTAATAAAGTCAGTTGAGGGGAGTCGGAAGGGCCTATATCACCAATGTTAAATTGGCCAACTTCAATGTACCTTTTTGAGATTTTCACTAGAGATAGACTCACAATTTTTTTATAAAAGAATGCATCTTTATCTTCAATCTGATGGAAGGAATTCACTCTAAAATCATTTTTTCTCTGAATACATTTTTTTTAGAAAAATTGCATGCGATACCTGAAAAAACTAAATTTTCCTTTTTTGTGACTTTGTTGAAGATAGAGCTTTGAAATTTTACAGACATGTACATTAGGCATTACTCTAAAAAGTGATGGAGGCGACTTATCATATTTTCAATATTGTCTGAGATATTGATGATAAATATATTGAAAAAAAAATGTATTTAGAGAAAAAATGAATTTACAGTAAATTCCTTCCATCACATTGAGGATAAAGATGCATTCTTTCATTTAAAAAAAATTGTGAGTCTATCTCCAGTGGAAATCTCAATAAGGTACATTGAAGTTGGCTAATTTAACATTGGTGGTATAGGCCCTTCCGACTCCCCTTAAAATTCTCTGTTACCACCTTTGGAAAGGATAGATCAGTCTGCTTTGTCTAATAACAGGCAGGGATAGCATCACCAGTTTTTATCAGGTGTTGTCTTTATAAAGGTGCGTACAGACTTTCGCTCTGCTCCGCAACCGAACCTCATTCCAGCAGAGCGATTGATGATCGACCGGGGAACGCGAGAAGATCTAACATCTTCCGTAACGTTCATGATGGGTGGGACTGCAGAGCGGGGGCGGAGCCACTGAGGTACGATGGAGGAACGAGGGCAGTACGAGGGCGGAGCGTGCTAGGTGCGGGTTGGAAGCGCGTATATGTGTACGCAGCTTAATGTGCATCCAAGTATAATTCGTGTTATTCGTATTATTTATGAAATAGCACAACTCGCATCTGCGCTCAGATTCTTTCTTTGCGGATGCTAATCTTTCCATAAAATGTAATTTATATTTATGTTTGTTAACTGTATTTTGAATGGAATAAAATTTGAATTCAGTATAGTATAAGACTGGCCAATATAGTGAGATTGACATTATACGTCAGTGGAAATTATAGCCATTAATCATTTTGACTCAATAACGTGAACCTCACTTTAGATTTGAAATGTATTTGCTGCCAGTCTCACCTGTTATTGGACGGTTTGTTGCGCATGACTTGTGCGAGCATTTTGTCGGTGAATAGCACGGGATAGGATGAGCACAGTAGGGTGGCCTCCTTGATCAGAGTGCCCTGACTCCCGCGGTCAGCCTTGCCCAGGTGTTCCAGGACAAAGTTCAGTGCTTCTTGGGCTCTGTCCTGCAACAATTCAACACAATAATTATTGAATTTTCAAATTCAAATTCTTTATTAGCAATTTCATATTCTTACATCACATTTACAGTATGTAGAGAATTTCTGCTTTGTCAATATACATATTAGAATCAACATAATCAATTACAGTCAATAAATTAATTACAAATAAAAGAAAAATTCTAGAACTAGAACTAAAACACATGCTGGAGGCCTTGAATAAGTTAATATTTGACATACAAAATTCAAAATTCCAGTTGATAATCATTTTTGACTTCGGGAAATGATAAATGTTATATTTTAGGGAGAGGTAAATCCAGTAAATAACATGGGAAGCATCTCTATTTAGAAAACTTACCATGGAAAAACATGGTTCGTAGGTCGCAGCTCAGATGATAAAGTATAATAGAGTTGTCATTGAACTATTGTAAAATGGCCAACTGAAACTGACGATGCCTATTGTAAACTTGTTTTATTTTATGGCGAATAAAGATCTTGTATTCTTGTATTCTTGAATTCAAGACCTCAAACAAAGATCTATCTGATCAACTTATGAAAGATGTTTGTATACTATATACTTAATATTAGTATTGTCACCTGGTCATATGGGACATATATATGAATCATATATTATGATCAGGATTTTAGAGTTTTCAAATTAAAAGTTCAATGAACAGTATTTTGTCTTTGAACAATCTTTGTCATCGACAAAAAGATTGTTTATTTTATTTGTTGTCAATATTACGTTAGCTTCTCTCTGTTTCTAATAATAAACGTGACGCTTTTGCGACAGATAAAAATATGTACTTAAAATGGCTTTCATGTTTGGCATTGACTGAGTTTATATAAATACCCAAAATTTAGCTTTTGAGGCAGAGCTCGTTCGTTAGGACTGTGAGTAAAGTCCGGCTGATTCAGTGAAGAAGGCTAGATTTCGTTTCGTTTTATAATACAGTTATTCTGTCACAGATCGGGCAGTTTAAAAATAATTGTATTATTAAGGGAGACGGGTTCTGAGCCTATTCATTGGTTCAGTTAATAATAGTCGCGATTAAACCAGTGAATGCCAAAGGGGGAAGCCATATTCAAAAGGTAGGTGAGTACTGGATAAGATCATTGTTCTTAATTTTCATAACCACAAAGATTGGATCATCTTAAGCAGCAGCTAGTTGTTTTCCCCATTAAATTAATTTTTAATATTGTGTTTGTATATATATTTATATTTTACCTTTTTGGAATAGAGAAAGATTAATATTTATCATTTTCAACCATGTAAAAACGAAAGATACCAATTAATTAAAGTTCCAGTTATTCTGTTTTTTGTTATCGTAGTTCATTCCCCTCCTTACATAATTGGTAGAGGCGTCTTTCCCCGCCTTACATATTTGGTGGAGGCTTCTCCCACCGTTCCTCATCTTGCTTACAGTATGAAAAGTTATACATGTTTATAGATATTTTATGCTATTTAAAAAATACCATCGTAAGTATAATTCAGTTAATCAAATCGCTAATTTAGATCTAATGCAGTCGGCAATTTTTGTTTCGAACTTACAACTTTTGCCAACACACAGCGCTGTCGGTAGTGCCAGCTATCAACGTCTATGAATACAGGTCATGACACCATCCCGTGATGCATTGCAAAATCGCCATTTTATGGGGTCCTAGTTCACCAATTTTTAAATTTATCAGTTGTTATCATTATGGATTGAACAACATGATGTGTTATTTTGTAATATTGTACAAGGGACAAATTGCTAGGCTTTATTTATTTATTTCAATGACAATTACAAATCATAATTATAATAAATATAATATGATTGGGAGAAGACAACAGGCATAGCCCAAAAAACTGTCTTCTCCCAAATCTTTACAAACAAAAGTTTCAAAAAAGAATAAGGTTATGATTTCACTTTCACTTCAAAAATTCCAATTTCCACTTCAAAACTAATGACTAAACTGAAATTTTGATATTTAAAAACTGATTAAAAACAAAAATATTTCTCTACAAATTGGAAATTTTTGAGTAATTTTGCAAAATTTGAATTGAAAAATAAATTGTTCCGATAGAATAATAATAATATTTAGATTCCAACTAGGAACTGAATTGTCGATTTTGAGATTTAATTGATCGGGAACTTGAAACTCTTTTTGAATATTGGCCTCGCATATTTCTGTCTTGTCCCAATGCCTTTTGAATCATAATCCTTGAGTTACAAGAAAAAGAACAATTTTTAATAATAAATAAATGAATAATTGAAGCATTTATTATTGAAATTTCATTATTTAAAATTTAAAACCTGAATTCACATATTATCTGAACTAGAATATTGTTTTTAAAATGCATAATTTTGTTACGAGCAAATTGAATTAGATTTGATTTTCAAATGTACCGCCATAAAGACCCCATAAAATGGCCGCTCCATAAGGAACATGAGTGTCATGACCTGTATTTATAAACCTTGCCAGCTATCAAGGTCTTTCTACATACCTTGCCAGCAATCAGTTGCTCAGTTCAACTTTCTAGGTTATGTCGAAAAAGGTTATTTCACTTTAGTTTAGAGATTTTATTTCATTTTTTTTAAATGTAGGTGGAGGAAAAGTGTTGTGTACATCATGGGGTGAAAAGCGCTTTTTCTCCCTCGGGGAAAATGTTGTATTGGCTACGCCTCTGGCAACAAACGTTTCCTCTCAGAGAGAAAAAGCTGGAAGAGGAAGCTGAAGGAAAAAGAAAAGGTGTAAAAGCTATTTACAAATAACTATTTCAGTACAACAATTACAGGAATATATAGTGAGGTCCACGTTATAATGGCAGTGAAGAAAGATACGAGAACAACGTTGCCAAATTGACTCAATTTTGCCACTGAGTGTACACAGCTGTTATTCAATTCATCCCATTAAATTTGATCTGATATTAATTTTAATTCCTTTGATAAAATAATCAATTTTATTTCAAATTAATTAAATTCATCAATAAAATAGTTTTTTCCATAATTTGATTCTAAACTATGCTTTTATAACTGAGATCAGATTTACAAACCTGAAATGGCGGCTAATTTGAAAAGCTGTGATACACCAATCTGAACTTCAAAACAAAAGGAATTAAGTTATTCGGTAGGTATTCTATTCCAATTTCCTTTAAAAATAATAGAAAAATAGATATCCTATTTAAAACTAAGTAATTTCAATGGAAATAATTCTGAAATAACCTTTCAATATTATTTATACCAGTACAAGTAGGTCTAACCTATAATGTGTAGGCTAACTGAAGCATGGTTGAAGTCTAGGATGGTTAGTTATCAACTTTTAAAATGTCATTTCAGGTATTTTAATTTGTGTTTCTCATACGGTAATGTCTAAAAATTATTTTATTGTTTCAAAAATACATTTTAAATCAATTATACGACTTGTGTACCAAAGAATTTTGATAGAATGAAGAAAAAAATGGCGACTAAGAATTGTTTGCTCACTTTTGTACAGTCACTGTCAAAAGTAAAAATAAATATTCTGGCAAACATACAACATTGCAAAGCGAGAGTGAGATAGCGCTATCTGTTTTGTTGTATGATAGAAAAGGACAGCAACAGTATTGTCAATCGTACACTGCCATTTAACGTGGACCTCACTATAGATGAAATGAAGAGAGAGAAGTATATTGGAAAAATGATAACAAGAAGAGGGAGAATGGGGCTGCTTACCTTGCTCAATTTGCCAACAGCAGCGATGATCTGAGCAGCGAGACAGAGCGTGTTGGGATGCCTGTCGGCCGCCTGCTTTATCTTGGGCACATAGTCCACCAACAGGTGTGGTCGCTTCTCAGCCAAATGCAGGAGAACCACCATGGTGGCATTCGCTGTAGCCGCTGTACCCAGGTACTCGCACAGTTGCGGTAGGCTGGCTTCTAGTAACTGCAACAAACATAATGTAAAAAATACTTTAGAAATTCAACTATTCACTATCGGCATTCACTATCCACAGAAAACCAAGAATAAAATACCTCGGCATTATACTAGATTCTTTTCTACGCTGGGATCATCATATAGATTACCTCTGCAAGAAGTTAAGAAAGATGATATTCAAGTTCAAAATGCTGAAAATAAGAACATTATAGACGAGAAGTGCATGAAGATGGTCTACTATTCCTTAGTTTAGTCTTTGCTTACCTATGGAATTGTAGGATGGGGAGGAGCAAACTACGTTCACCTCGACCCCCTTATAAAAGTGCAAAGACTAATAATTGAAATAAACAAGCAGAAGCCACCTCGTTATCCGTCAGACCAGCTCTACAATGAGTTTGGTGTGATGGACGCAAGACAACTCTACTCCCTAGAAATTATTTGCAGACTACACAAGAACCCAGAAAGCTCTCAAAACAGAAACCACTGTCATAACACAAGAAGCCTACTTATCACGAACGTGGCTAGGAAGGCAACATACCAACGACACTTCAACCACCTAGAACCAAAACTCCACAATTTACTTCCTGTACACATCAAGATAATAGAAAACTCAAGAACATTTAAATGCGCCGTTAAAAACTGGAAGACATCATATAAAAACATAATTTCGTACAATATGTGAGCTCACTTACCCCAATTATTTGCATCCCCACTCTAAATTTAATTGTATTACTACTACATCTGCTCTAGAACATGGGTTTCCCATAGTTGAGTAGGTTAATTTCCGAAAAAATACAATTTATTTATATTTGTAGTAAATTTCATATAGCCTATATTGTATTTTTGAATATTATGTACATTTTATTGATTAGATTGTTTAATTGTATATTAATGGAAATGAAAATTAACACTTTGCACAGAAGATAATGTGGAGTTTCTCCATATTAAGGTGAAATAAAAAGATGTTGTCAAAAATTCCACAAAGTTTGTGGGATTGACAACATCTTTTTATTTCACCTGAAATGAAATTTATTTTTATTGTATTGTATTGTAACTAATGACCCCTTGGGTAGGAGAACTCGCTCAATAACTGTTGTTTTTGCAATCTTTGAACCAAGCGACTTTTAATTATACAGAGTTTTTGAAAATTATGAAAACAGCTAAATATATTTCTTACGAGACTAATTTGACAGTAGATTTCTTTAAGGATCCGATTTGAAATGAAAAACTTCTGTTCAAATATTACTCTGTTGCTCCAACATATTTGTCCTTTATATGAATCCAAAATCTTCTTTTCAAATGAGAAAGTGGCCATGTGATACATGATTCCGATACAGAGTTCAAAGAGAAAATAAATGGCGAAAACCGCACATTGATATATCAAGCTGTATCATTTTGTTGATGTAAAAGTTGTAAATTATGTTGTATATTAACCAGCTGAAATCACGTGTCAGCGCGAGTGATAGCTCCCAAATAGCCTCAACTGATGTTATGAATGAATGGAAAAACTGTTGTAATTGCATGCAGTTTCAATGATATTTGTATATCCAGAAAAGGGACGAAGGAGTGAGTCAATTCTGTTGTTCAACGAACTTTACCTGTAAAAAGGTTCGAAGAATACGTGTTCGAAATTTTAAGCTGATTGATCAATTCTCTCTTGTAAGTTATTGTAGAACATACAAACAGGCGGACAACGACTTTGGCCTTTAGTAAGTCAAAAGTGAGAACTCGCTAACGCTCGTTCAAAAAAAATACTTTCAACGGGTTGGTAATTGAGCGAGAGTAGCGAGTTCCTAATTTTGACTTGACGTTCGAGACTTTGTCCGTTTAAGGGTTTGTATTTTCGACGATCACTTGAAAAAGCTTCCATCAATCAACTTAAAATTATCAACATATCATAATCAAAACATTATACAGATTGAGTTGGTTCGGACAATGAGATTAGTTTACTGTTTTATACTTTATAAAGAGAGAAATGATGGGTGATCAATATTAATATACTGAGTGTTTCAGAAGTCCCTACCAATCTTCTAGGGCATTGTTCCTGGTTAAGAAACACATCTAAATATAAATATCTATAATATATAAAAATGTAACAAAGAGTTTGGATATTTTAAAACTGTCTGAAAGTCCTTAGTCCTTTGTAGTCCTTACTCACACAGCCGTATTTTTTTCATTTACAACGATTTTTTATGGCTGAACATATGGAAGTGAAACTTTGCACAAACATTTGTGACAACTAGAAAGAGCTATATAAAATTATGAAATTTCTTCAAATTCATAAAGAAATGGCGGTCGTTCTAAGTTTTATGATTCTTATTATATCTTGAATAACTTTTATATTCTCACCCATCAAGATTATAACTCACCCATGAATCGATCCATGAGACTCTTCAACACAGTATCTCGTGATATCGATCTCTTCAATCCGTCTTTGAATGCCTTCATTAAATCATGCTCTATATTACTTTAATATTAGTTCTTTTGTCAATTTTTCACTTTAAGCACTCTCTCTTCTCTTCTTCTGGTATTTATCTCTAAATATATCTTTACCTTACTTCTTCTCTATTTTATTATATTTTTTCTTTGTAATTTTTTTAGTTTAATTAGTCAACTCTTTTTTCTCATTTATTATTTTTTCTTATTTTAATTAAACTTATTATATTGTACGATACGAATATAATGATATAAATAAAACACTTCATTCACATGGGCTACTTTAAATTAATAAAACAATATAAAAATCTTAAAGCACCCTTTATTTTAAAAAAAAAAACTTTAAAATAGTTTAACAACTAGTTTCGGTGATCACCCGAATTTATCACTTTCATTACCAATAAAATGAATGTAAAAGGAGAATTTTATATTTATAAAACTGCAAAATTGAATAGGATTAATTCAATAAATATAATCAATTTGACTTGAATAATCTTATCTTCTATATATATAAAGCGAAATGCACTCACTCACTGACTGACTGACTGACTGACTCACTCACTCACTCACTCACTCACTCGCAGTATTAAAAATCTACCGGACCAAAAAACGTTCAAATTTGGTAGGTATGTTCAGTTGGCCCTTTAGAGGCGCACTAAGAAATCTTTTGGCAATATTTTAACTCTAAGGGTTGTTTTTAAGGGTTTAAAGTTCGTCTTTTAGCATGTATATTCTTATTCTCCCAATCTCTTAATTATAATTGAAATTTCCATATCATATGTTACTATAGAACTATAATCTAGATAGAGTACCTCTTCCAAACAGTTGTTAACTGGCAACTAAATAATAATTTTGTCAGGTTGACATTAAGTTGAGTTGACTTTGTTAGGTGACACCAATTTGGAGATTAAATTCATTTATCGCGGGAAAATTGATTGGGCACTGCTACTTCAATCCTGGGAATAATATATTACTAGCCGTCAGGCTCGCTTCGCTCGCCATATCAGTTTAGCCAGACGTTTAGTCTGGCCCCCGACTAACATATGATAAAAATGCTGATTTCATTCTTGGTCGATCCAGTCGGGGGTCCAGGGGGCGGAGCCCCCTGGCTAGACGGATATGGCGAGCGAAGCGAGCCTGACGGCTAGTTTTGATAAAATTACAAGTGAATAAATAAAATTAAAAATTTAAATTTATAACTTTAACCAGAAATAAATTAATCATATTATGAAATAAAGCATATGTTCATTTTGTATCAATTATTGAACATTTATGAATTAATTTTATTTTATAACCTGACGATGGTGTGATCACCGAAACTAGTTGTTAAACTATTTTAAAGTTTTTTTTTAAGGGTGCTTAATATTTTTATATTTTTTTATTAAATAATTAGTATTTTATTTTAAGGTTTAGCATGTGAGTCTGAAGTTTGTTTAATTTCTGTATAAGTTGTTTTTTTTCTTCTTCTGTATTATTTTGTGTGGAGTGCGGTTTTGGGCAGTGTGCCTGTCGCACCACACTGATTCACTACATTCACTACAATGTATCTTTTTTCCAATAAATTAAAATTGAAAGTAAATTGAAACTTTTTGAAGAACTTTTCTTAAATTCTTTAACTTCTAAAATAATCATAAAAGACCGTTGATCTTACAGAAAATTACAAGAGTAAATTTATTTACACTTCTTTTTTTTAATATTGAACGAGCATTGAGTGAGATATGGTATGGCAGCTTTAACCTCCAGCGGTTCCAACCTTACTACACTAACCTAGCCTTACCTCAGGTTTGTTGTTGGCAATGAGCGCGAACAGCTGCAGTAGTGCCAACTGCTCGGTGTGATCACAGAGCGGCAGCAGGGATGCCAAAGCCATCGCGTGATCGTGGATGGCTCTTTAGTGACTGCATAGATCTGTGGCAGTACTCGACATAGAGGGTAGTTGCCTGCATAAACACAGCAACATGTTATCAAAATACTGCAAATTTTACAAGAAATCAAACATTTTTCATTGAATTCTGGTTCCACATGCATTTTTTACAGCTTGAATCGGCTGTTTTTTACTGCTTGGAAAGACAGTTTCTCACTGCATGAATCAGCGATTTTATTATTGCTTGAATCGGCAGGAGTTTTACTGACAACATTGAACAGTAAATCAACTCCACAGATTTTACTTTACTCCAAGCTTTAAGCTGCGTTTACATCAAGTTATCAACAAAATGTTCTTTTTCCGCCCTTATAGATTCTATTGGATTGAACGGAACTTGACAAACACATGTGTATGATAAGTTATGGTCAATCTAATAGGATCAATAAGGACGGAGAAATAAACATTTTGATAATAACTTTGGTGTACGTTTCTTATGTATGTATGGTGTAAATGCAGCTTATTTTTCACAGCTTGGATTATTTTTTTTTTTCTACTGCTTCGAATCAAAACTTTTACGGTTTGAATCAGCAGAAGTTTTACAGCACATATGAGCAGCAAATCAATGAGCGTGAAGCCACCATCATACAGCTTATAACAGCAGTAGAACTCCTGCTGATTCAAGCAGTTAAAAACTGCCTGTAGAGCCAGATACATTGTACATAACTACAAAAAATTTCGACATAGGCCTGAAAAAATACAGGAGAATGTTATAAAAAAAAAACAAATGTTACAAGAAATCTATTACAGTGAAATTTACAAGAGACTAGTCTACTGTGCATTGATATGTTGGTTCTTTACACCCCGGCTCCAAAGGCAGTTTTTACTGCTTTAATTCACCGTTTTATAGCTTGAATTGGCCGTTTGTAATGTTTTTTTAGTCCTAGAATATAGATTCATGAAATATATATTGGTACAAATTGATGCACAAAGC
>NW_024093012.1:0-14668 GCF_014356525.2 Nilaparvata lugens | reverse complement strand
ACATTTGTTCAATGATAATAGAACTACAAAAATCTGGTGTGGTACACTTACACAACTTTCCTTGCTCATTGATCTGTAAGCCTCATTATCAAACGAGAATAATTTAGGGGAATAACATCATACTGACGATTGGCGGCTATCCTATTATATTAAGCGAGCAATTTCTGTATATCTGTTTATATTTTTATATTTGGTTATTTATATTTATTTATATCTGGTTATTTATGTACAACAGATCTTCAAAAAGACTAACGATTTTTACGAAATTTGGAACATGTAGTTTTATGATAAAAAAATTCAATTGCACTAGGTCTCATTCCTGGGAAAACTCGCTGAAGGACATGAAAAGGATAACAATTATTCATCCTTGGAAAAACATATTATATTCGACGTCTTCGAAACAGAAGATGCGTGTGTGGGAGAGAAACAGAGTTATTCCCAGCTTTATAATCAATCAACAAGAAATATTATCGATCAATTATCTAGAGATTTTAATCGACTTGATCAAAATAATCTGATTTGTTGACATGACATGATAATCATTGAATAAACTACTCTACCTACCTCATGCACGAGAAGGAAGTTACAGAGTCCATTTCTCAAAGGATGGGGTGGACCCCCTGTTAGTTTCCCAGGAAGGAGACTCATGCCAGTTGATGGAGCTGACAGATAACTATACAGGATATGAATTTATGAATTTGAAAAAAATCAGTCAACTCATTATTTAGAAAACCGTGATAGAAATTTAACAAATTTCATTTTTCTCAAGCATATTACGGAGCTCCTGCAATTTTGCCGGAAATGAGACTTGAGACTCATGTCAGTTGATAGGGCTTATAAAATAGCTATCTAGGGTATCAATTTTAAGAAAATCGTTAGAGCCGTTTTCGAGAAAACCATGGTTTCTAGCCATTATCCGCCATTTCTTCTGCCATTTTGAATTGAATTTTATTGAATTTCTTATTGTCGGACCCTCAAGGACCTCAAGTTTAAAATTTCGAGTCAATCGGTTAATTGGGAATTGAGTTAACGTGTTCACAGAGATACACACACACACACAGACCAACACCCAAAAATCATGTTTTTGGACTAAGGGGACCTTGAAACGTATAGAAAACTGTGGTACCTTATTTTTTTGGAAATCAATACTTTCCTTAACTATGGTAATAGGGCAAGGAAAGTGAAAACTGGTTGTCAAGCAACCAGTTCTGATCAGCCAAGTTTTGGTTGCTAGATAATCAAAGTGTGCTTGGCAGTTGAAAAATTGCAAACATGCTAACAATGTCGATAAATAAAAATACAGTAGGGAATAAGCATGTGAGAAAATACGGCAGTTGGTTTAGTGAGCCACAAATTTGCTTTAATCTCCAATCGTCTAGTTTGGATACATAAATGTTTCCAATCATGTTGAGTTTCTACGTGAGATTCACTCAAAATTTTCAGTAATGGTTGAAGGAGAAGCATCAATACCATAAAATGCTGAAAGTTTGAAGTGAATGTCACCACCTACTTTTGAGTATTTCCGTAATCCATCGAAGACCGTTATAACTTTTCGGCATTGGATTATCCTGGGAAAGTCCGTCGTGAACTCGGTTTATCCATCGAAAACCACTGAAGATTAATATAGATCTGGAATAACCCTTCATTGTTTACTTGCCCAGGTACAATAATAGAAACGGCTCCTTGAACAACTCTAAAATGCGAGCTTTCTCCTGAAGGCTTGGGCACCCATGCAAAAGTAATAATCCTTAAGTAACGAATTTGATGTTTCTAAACCAGATAGGTAATAGTAGTTTAGTCAAATGATCGTTTTTCAGGAAACAGCCCCGAAAGAATTTCTCTGGACGGTTCTATACGTATTTTGGGGCGCTGATATTCAAATCTGAAATTTACTGACACGCCAGAGGGCGGCTCCACCCCCAAAACCCCCAAAAACCCCAAGTTTCGGATTTTTTCTAATTTTTCCATTAAATCTCGAAAACTTCGAGTTTTTTGAGAAAATTCTCTATAACTTTGACTAATTTTTGGATTTTTATCCGAAATGTTTCACAAGATATGCAATTTGAATATGTGAGACTGTGAAACATATCACAAATTTCTCGCATATTCAAAGTTGCTTATCTTGGAAACACTTTAATAAAAATTCCAAAAAGTAGACAAGGTTGTAGATATTTTCTCCTTTTTTCGTTCCATGAATTGTTTTTCTGATTTCAATACTGTAAAAAGTTACAGCCAATGAAAAAATGATAATATTCATTTTCTAATTTTTTTCTGCAATTTTACAGTTATTCAAGAGTCTCTAAAACGAGTCTCCAAACATGATAGAAACACACGATTGGTCTCAAATGAAAGAGAATTGCATGCTCTATAGGCTATGTTGCCTTAAATTCATCTTGCATGACTGTTTATTATCGAAAAACTGTCGAGACTGTGAAAATGAGGAAAATACCGCAAATTTCTTGATTTTCTGAAACGAACGTATCTTACCTCACGATTATATTTTTACAAAATTCATTTACCTCACATGGAAGAGAAAATTCTTTTCTTTAAATCAAGACCATGTACCATTTTTTATCATTCCGGATTACCAAGATGCAGAGTTTTTGATATAGAAATTGGTATTTTTTCTGTGTATTTGAATATGGGCTAAAATACACTAGAGGAAGAATTTTTCATTATTTTGAACCGCCTTGACGAGCTGAGAATAATGAGCTGTAGTACGAGGAGATCTGATCATTTTGACAAAATTATAAGTGTTTAAAGTTTTGATCCTTGACGTATGCTTATGACGTAACCCCCCCCCCCCCCCACCACCAGTAAATACTGAATTGAATGTTTCTAACGGGTGATTTTCATAGAAGATATCCCTCGTGAGATGATTTCAGCCGAAATATGTACTTTTTGTTAGAAGGCCTTGAAAAGGTATTATAATGAAAAATTTGTATTTTGGCTGTAGGACATTATTTTCTATTTTTGGGTGTATTCCCCCCTCCACCCACAACTAAATTCGAGAATTCCTAAGGAATCCTGTTCAGAATTAATTGTGCTTTCATGTGATGTGTGGTTTTTTATCTGTACTGGAAAAATATTCAAGTTGTATGGGTAGAGGTGGTAGGTTTGCATAATTTTGAAAAACCATTAAAAAATACCCCTTTTTTAAAAAACTTGTAGCTCCGTAATCAAAAATTGTGGAATCCTGCGCGACAACTCAATCTATTGAAAATTTTATTACCTTCAATTTTGGAGAGAATGATATTTCAGCGCCCCCAAAATACATATAGAACCGTCTAGAGAAATTCTTTTGGGACTGTTTCCTGAAAACCGGCCATTTGACTGGACTATAGTATTGATCAATATTAGTACCCGAAAAAATGGCGAGTTAAATAGTAAATTGGGATGTTTCTCAGCTGGGTAGAAAAGATACTATCAATTACATAACAATACCTGAAATCACTTGATCTCGAGATATTATTCGGGATGTTCCAGAATCCAGAACAAACTAAAGTTGATAATGATAGCAGAAATAATTTGTACACTTTTCAATTTGATATACAAACATTATTGTAAAGTAGGAATCGTGATATTGTAGATATCATTAAAATAAGGAGATGATTATTTGAGAGTTATGTCAACATGAGCTCCAGACTTGTGCGTAGCTGATAAAACTAATGATAATGAAGCTCACAGCTTTAGGTGGATCCCGAACCACCAGAAAGCAATATCCAAACCAGGTGACAGAATCCAAGGGCAGGGCAGTGGACTGTGGATGATAGTTGGTATAAATACCTACAAACAAATCTTTGAATTCTGTGCATAAAAATACTGATAGCTTGAATTGGGGTAAGTACACCAATAAAAGACTAAATGAATCAACAAGATAAGATTTATAATAATAAGATAATAATAGGCAGATGGCCACATACAAAAACAATTGTGTCAAATATTTTGGGATCAATAAAATAATAATAGGCAGGTGGCCACATACAAACATTGAATCAAATATTTTGAGATCAATAAAAAATAATAGGCAGATGGCCACATACAAGATTGAATCAAATATTTTGAGATCAATAAAATAATAATAGGCAGATGGCCACATACAAAGATTGAATCAAATATTTTGAGATCAATAAAATAATAATAGGCAGATGGCCACATACAAAGATTGAATCAAATCTTGGGAAAATTACAACATGTGAAATAATGTAGGAACTACAAAATTTAAATGAAATTAGGTCAATGACATTAATGACCATTGAGGTCTGACAATAACTGCAAAGGTATAATGATATTAAATATAATGATATTGGTATTAATGATATTGCAATAAATGCAAAGGTATTAATAATGATACCTGAAATGAATATAAATTGAGTGCAATAATGAAAGTTATTACTAAGGTACAATAATAATGATTAAAAATGACAATAAGCTGTAAAAAAGCTCAGCAAATAACATACATAAAAAATATATGCGGCATAGGCTTCAGTGATTTGAATGTCAAAATAGATTTCGACCTAACAATTAATAGGCGTTACTGGCCTTAAAAATATCACTTAAGAGCTAAGGGTAGCTAATAAATACAAATGAGGACAGTCCGGTTGAATATAGGTGACATGGCCTTCAATGAATTGAATGTCAAGACAGACATCATTAGAACGAGTAATAGGCGACAGTGGCCTTCAATGAATCACTTGTAAAGCCAAGGGTAGCTGTCAAATCCAATACATAAATAGGCGTCGATGGCCTCAGTGAAATGAATGTCAAGCTAGACATTAACTAAACAATAGGTAGGCGTCGGTAGCCTCAGTGAAAGAATGTCAAGATAGACATTAATAATAGGCGACAGTGGCCTTCAATGAATCACTTGTAAAGCCAAGGGTAGCTGTCAAATCCAATAAATAAATAGGCGTCGATGGCCTCAGTGAAAGAATGTCAAGATAGACATTAATAAAATAATAAGTAGGCGTCAGTGGCCTCAGTGAGTTGAATGTCAAGATAGACATTAATAAAATAATAATTAGGCGTCAGTGGCCTCAGTGAGTTGAATGTCAAAATAGACATTAATAAAATAATAATTAGGCGTCAGTGGCCTCAGTGAGTTGAATGTCAAGATAGACATTAATAAAACAATAATGATGCATACGTAAATGAAAATTGAAAAGAACGATTTACATAACCTGAATAAAATTTTGAAGAGGAGATGCGGCCAGGCAGACAGGCAACGACTCCGCAATACCAACAGGAACAGGACATCAGCAAGCGATGAAGTGATTAGGCCATGCGATGACAAGCATGGAAACGTCCATTACAGCAGGCGAATCCCCCAATGGAAAAGTAGGCTGAGCGAGTAGAATTCCAACGAATAATCCGATCTTCAAATTGTGGAATTTTTGGATTGATTTCCAAACAGAAGAGATAATGCACTTGAAAGTTTGAGGTTCACGAGGTGAAGCCAATTGTAGAAAAATGGCAACTGAAGCTACACGAGGTTGCAATTTTAGACAAAGTTTATCCAATTTTAACAGAGTAACTGAGTGAAGAACTCGATGAATAATTGAATCACACTGAAGAATAGAACAAACAAATTAATTTGAAGAATAATTCACACTTTAAAAAGGTCTGTAGATCAAATGAATAGCGATGAAACGCTCACACGAGGTTGCAATTTTAGACAAAGTTTATCCAATTTTAACAGAGCAATTGAGTGAAGAACTCGATGAATAATTGAATCACACTGAAGAATGGAACAAACGAATTAATTTGAAGAATAATTCACACTTTAAAAGGTTTTGTAGATCAAATGAATAGCGATGAAACGCTCACACGAGGTTGCAATTTTAGACAAAGTTTATCCAATTTTAACAGAGTAATTGAGTGAAGAACTCGATGAATATTGAATCACACTGAAGAATGGAACAAACGAATTAATTTGAAGAATAATTCACACTTTAAAAGGTTTTGTAAGTCCGATGAATTCAGATGAAAGGTGTAGACCGAGCGCAGGAGCACACTCGCCGACCTCCATGAATAGATAGACAGGAAAAGCTAAAAACGCTAGCAACAAAAACGAGAAGGCGGAAATGTAGCCACGTACGTGAAACGTCCACAACGTTGGTGAAAAAGTGGCAAATAACTAAAAGGTAAGATGCCAAAAGACAAGATTAAATTCTAAAATCGAATAGCACAAATATTAAAATTGCAACGGCAAACAATCCGACGAAAAATACAAATAAAAGTATAGAAAACCAGCTGATAGAGCAGTGGCAAAAACCGCGACTGAGACGTCACTGATCAGCGCAGACGCACAAAGACACAGCGCGCAGCCAGACAGACATGATGACGACATGAAGTCTACATAGTAGCGGAACGAATAACAAGTGAAACCGTTCCAATAAATGCTTTGTCAGATTTTACACCAGGGGTGCCCGAAGGATGTTGGAGATGACATCTTGCTCTGTATGGTGGGTAGAATCTGAATATTCCCTGAATAATTTATTACTCCACAAATAAAAAGATGAAAAGGACTGAAAACAAAAATATAATACCATTTATGCATTCAAATAAATATATTAATTATTACGAAAAAGTTCATAGGAGATAACGATTCTTGGGAAGTTACAATATGTCACGAAAAGCTGTAGTCTCTTTTTTCTTTTCCTCATCATTTCAAATCATATCTATCAGAAAATAATATTAAATTTGTAATTATTCTGATATTCATACGATAAATAACATAAGTACAAAAACAGATTGTTAAACAACCAATTCTGATCAGTTATGTTTTGTTTGCTAGGCAATCAAAGCGTGCTAGGCTGAAAACGTTCTTAATGATAGTTCGTGAATTGCAAATGAATTTGAAGAAACCATACAGTAGGGGGTTGACCTGTAGAAAAATAGTTGTTTAGTGATTAGCATATAAGAAACAAATTGCTATTCAAATTCCAATCTCCAATTCTCCTGTATGGAGACAAAGATGTTTCTCATCATAAATGAGAAAATGTAAAATTTCTTTTGTGAGATTCACAGATTGTCAGTATTGGTTGAAATAACATTATTTGGAAGGAATGTTGAGGGTTTAACGTGAATCTCACCACATTCTTTTGAGTATTTCCGTAATCCCCGAACACCGTTATAACTTTCAGCATTGGATTATCCTGGGAAAGCCCGCCGGAAGTTCGTTATTAATAGGCTAATGAGCCCATCGACAACCACTGAAGATTAATTTAGATCTGGAATAACCCTTGATTGTTCACTTGCCCAGGTACAATATTAGAAACGGAACATTGAATAATTCTTTAGAATCCAAGCTTCCACCTGAAGGCTTGGGTATCCAAAGTAATAATCCTCAAGTAATGATTTGGGATTATTCTAAAACGAATAAAAAAATATTAGTGATCGAAAAATACAAATACTCGTAGAGTGAATTGGAACCAAATTGTTCCAAGTTGAAAAAATCATGTTTTTGGACTCAGAGAACCTTGAAACGTTTAGAAAACTTGAAATTAGAGTACCTTAATTTTTTTGGAAAGCAATACTCTCCTTACTTATAGGGCAAGGAAAGTGAAAAGTAATTCATTATTATTATTTCTTTTCAATCTCTAGATATGAATCTGAGTGTAACGGAATCTAGAACAAACTAATGATCATAATCGTGATAATTTGTATTATTCAAAAAAATGTTCTGATTAAGGATATTCTCCATTCTAGACCTATATGGTACTGTATTAATAACTGAATACAGTTCTTATACTAAGCATTTGGATTGAATTCAAAAGTTTCGATTTTGTTTCTCAGGGTTGAAACTCTATAACGAATTTAAGATAAGACGTTTTGGCTATTTCTAAGAAAATCTTTAGAGATAGTTCAACTTTTATCAAAGCTTCTCATCGGAAGTGATAGGGTTACATTTCACCAAAATAATTAATTTTTGTATAATTTCAGACGGTATAACGGTTGACGGCTAATCGTTTATCCGTAATAGAAATTCAGATTCTACGAATCGTCCATTCATCGGATGAAAATTATATAAGGGAGACTTTAACCTACTAAGGAATATTTCGTCCTCAAATATAATCTGATACATCGTAATTAATTCAAACATAATTTTCTTCGTAATCATCATTCATACATTGGGAATAATGAGACGGGAAAAAAGGAAGACTAAAGCTAACTTCAACATAATTATTTTGCCCCCGAAATTTTATAATGCTGTATCCTATTTGCTATATCTACCAAAAATTTCTCGTAATCATCAATCATTGGTTTGAATTGATATTATTTTGAATAATGTAGCAAAAATTTGAAGACTATAATAACCTAGTACTAACCATAGAAAAAAGATAACATTGTATCATTTTTCTTCAATCTTTTCTTTTGGAATCCATACTGCTTCTACTTTGTTCATTGAAAAAATATTTAAAATCGCCTTTCTATTGAATTGAATGTATCTATTTCATTTGAAATAAAATTAAAAATGGAATATGCTTATGGGTTCTCTCATATTTAACAGATAAGCTAAATATTGTGGATTGTTAAAAAAATTCAAAACTAGTTTTCTTAAAAGCAAGATACGCATAACATCTTTACATTGTGAGATTCAGCTAAAACTGTCAGTATTGATTGAATGGGGAACTTTGGTGTTATTCATAACGAATTCTGACAGTTTGAAGTTAATCTGACTGGAGGCAAAATTCATCCTTTATCGTATTGTAGTGGGAAACTTTCGTTTACTGAGCAGTTGCGTGAATTTTTATGTATAAAGTAATATTCGAAACAAATTTCTATTTTAGATAATACATATTACAGATCGGCAAAAACCAGCTATTGAAATTGATTCACTGGATGATTTTAAATCAATACAAAATCTCATTATGCTTGTAAATTTAAGTGTTAGAAAATCAATATAATGGTTTAAACGTTTTACATTATTATATACCAAAGTCAGTATACCAAATTTCTGTCTACTAACGTTGATTATATACAACGTTTTTATTGCACTTTGATTCAAGGGAACATACATTACTATATCGGTTAACAAAAAATGGTGTGAAAAACATTTTAAAAATTATCAACAGATTAATTATTTCTAGTAAATTAGTCCATTACTACATTCCATTGTACTCAAATGTATCTAGTAAAAGTTTTGGAAGAAAATAATTATCTACCAAGTGAACACATGTTTAAAACGAATTTCCTTAACTTGAAAGCTTGAGTAAATCATGAGTGTGTGATATGAATTCAAAAAATCTGGTGTGGCGCACTCACATAACTTTCCTTGCCGTTATGAAAATTGATCACCTGACGCTAGTATTCCCGCGCATCTCAAGTCTACTATTCTAAGATTTGAGCCAGCTGGTGGCAGGGCAATAACGCTGGAGACACACATGAGGTCTGCTATCTCTTCATAGTAAATGATTTAATAGAATCAACAATAATTTGCAATTGAATAATCACATTTTCTCGAATTTAAAGCTTATTTTCAATTTTAGGTGAAAATGTTACTGAACATTAATTCTAGAGATTTTCATGCTCAATCTACTCCACTTGATTTTTTTCGTTTCAATTGTATCTGAAGCTTGATAATTGGGAATCTATCTGCATTGATGGGGCGAAGCTCCTGAAATTTTTACAGATATGGGACTTGTGGCAGTTGATAGAGCTTATCGATGACTATTTTAGGTATGAATTTGATCAAAACCGTTGGAGCCGTTTTCGAGAAAATTGCAAAAAACCCTGTTTTTGACAACATTTTCGCCATTTCAGCCTCCATTTCGAATTGCATCAGATCCAAATTGTTCGTGTCAGATACTTATATCGTAAGGACCTTAAGTTCCAAATTTCAAGTCATTCCGTTAATTGGGAGATGAGATATCGTGTACACAGACGCACATACACTCATACACACACCCCACACCACACACACACCACACACACACACCACACACACACACACACACACACACACATACAGACCAATACCCAAAACACTTTTTGGACTCAGGGGACCTTGAAACATATAGAAATTTAGAAATTGGGGTACCTTTATTTTTTTCGGAAAGCAATACTTTCCTACCTATGGTAATAGGGCAAGGAAAGTAAAAATAAGGAAATCAAATTCATATGTTTCTATATTTCTCTATTCAAGAGTCTGTCAGCTGTATTATTTCTTGGCAAAATTCAGAATTTGTAGTTTCAATAAAAGTTTTCAAGATTGTTCGATAATCAAGCTTAATTCAAGAGTTTTTGTGTTTATTTAGTTTCATTTATATTCTTTTCAAATGCAAAATGATAAAGTCAGTTTTCGTCATATTTTAAAAAGTGCAAATTTGAAAAACTCAACTGCAGCCTCCGTTGATGAAGTTCAAATTAGTGGTGTAGAGATGTGTTGATTAGAACCTTGTTGTAGACAATGCATCGAACTAAACCCAATAATAGCTATATGGATTTTGCATGTTATCTTTTCCATCTTCTAATTTCTGATTGAATTGAAAAATGAACGATGGGCCTTTCAATGTTGATATAGGCTCAGAATATTATTTCAAGTGAGAATATGATTAAAAAAAGGGAAAATGTCAACCGTTAAGCATGCGGTTTTTGGTAATGATAACCCTTTTAGAAAACGGTGTCATACGGTACCAAAGCTAACACTACGCAAAAATAAGTAGGCAAGAGAACATTTTCAAATGCATTGACTATTATTAATTTTAAATGAAAATGATCTTGAGTTGATTTCTTTTCAGCCTAAGAAAACGTTTCTACCTCCCGAATTTATTTTAATTTATTAGGTAGCCCACGGCCTCACATTATTTAGCTCATTCAATTTTGAGATTGTTCGGTCTTCAATTATTTTATTTTTGCAATTTAAAAAAACTTTTAATTGTAAATGAATTCAAGGAACAATCAATCAACTTGATAGGAAAAAACCATTTTAGAACAAAAAATTTTAATAAACTGTAAACGAGTATATTAAATACCATTCCGACATTTGCATTACCTAATTAATACATGGTCTAGGCTTGAAAATTTCACGCTGAATAGCCAACTGCATTTTACCATTAGATCAATAAAATATTATGATTGTTTAGTTAATTGAAAATTGATTCGGATTAGTTGTACATATGTACAAGTGGTTATTTAAATAATTAGACCTATTTGTTTGATACATTCTTGAGCCTTAAATATAGACGCGATAGGTTTAGTAAAATCGGTCTAGAACCAAAGTTAAATTTAAGATTCTCAGCTAATCCAGCCTAATTTTTGTGAATTATTTTGAGTTTAGATCCAAGTTAAATATAATAAAACCTTTATAATAAACAAACGATCATTTTAGTTGATATTGAAACTTTTATAAAATATTTAGCTTGAAACTTCAGCCTACGGTTCACTGCAAACTTTTCAGAAATAGATAATTATAGCCTACTTACTACTGTAAGCTCATAAAAATAGACAAGCAATATAAACTTATTATTTTCTTTTGATCAAGAATTAATTCCTTCAATGAATTAAAAATGAAATAAATAAATTTTCTAGAGGATCAATTTCTTTTCCATTCAAATAATACATGCAAGTGTTTGGCCACCACAGCCTATTCAAATTCAATTTTTAGACAAAACCTTACTTTAATTCATTATAATTTTCAAGTTTTCACCCTGTGATATCAAAGTATCAACATGAATAATTTTTAGTAGACAAACAGATTATTTGATCGGAAGCATAGTCATATGTTAGAAAACAATAGAAAAACTTCAGCACGGTTAAGGGTCCAGGTCCAGATCATCTATACTGTACCATAAAATAAGATAAAAAATAGAATTGTGCTTATTTAAACAAATGGATGTTGATAAAGCGTTCAATTTTTATCTTTAAACTCTAATTGATAATTGATTGTAGCTTACTTTAATTCGTGAAAACCGAAATAGGCCTACTAGGTAGCCTAAGCGACCACGTGGTCTAATTCTGCCTAAGGTTTTTCACTTTTTCAAACATTAAATTTAAATCCGAAATAATAAAGAGTCTATAAGAAGCAAGCAATCAATTATTTATTCAATAAAAACATGAATCATTGAAAAGGAAACCATGGAAAGGACATGAACTTAATTCCTAACAATTCTGTCTGCAAATCAACTTTTATTTAACATCCAAAAATATTTTAAAACGCTTTTTTATTGAATTCCATCAATCTTTATCCAAGTACCTACAATAAAATCACTTTTTCATGATTAGAATTCTGGTGAATATTTGAAAACCATTGAATTTGCCTGATCTCAAGGTCACAGCTATTCCACCGCCACCCCCTCTGCCAACGGGAGCTATTCCACCGCCACCCCCTCTGCCAACGGGAGCTATTCCCCCGCCACCACCACCTCCAATGATGGCGCCTCCACTTTCCACAGCATGAAGTCAGGCGTGGGAAATGCAGTGTTGAGGAAAAGCAAGACATTGCCGCAACAGAGCACCATCAAGATGAAGACCCTCAACTGGACCAAGGTTCCCAAGCAGAAGATTGGTGAGTTGTAATTCATTTTCCTATTCTCTTTCATTTCTTCAGCTGGTTTATTGTATTAATTTGATTTCTCAGTCTTTCAATTGATGCTGCATTGTTCTAGAAAATCAATGCAAGATCAATCAAATATTCTTTCATATTGAAGTACTTTGTTTCTGTTCTGTTAGTACAGGCAGGAGAATTTATTAGGTAGCCCGTTCCTCCAATAAATACTAACAAGTTAATTTATTTTATGTAAAGGGGCTGATCAAGAGATTTTTAAATAAATGAAGACTCATCAGTTCAATCGATTTATAAAAATTGATTGAACTATACATGGGGAAGAATATATTAGTTTACAATGTAAATATTATGCTTAACTTGTTTGATTCATTCAAACAGTAGTTAGTCTATTGGAAGAGTTCAGAGTTGTTGATTCATTGAAAGAATGAAAATAATTTGTATGCAATAACTTCAATACCAATAATATGTATTCTTCCAAATGATAGTAATCAAACTCCTTCATTCATTTTTTCCAACCTTTTGAATGATTTCAATTCATGAAAATAATAGATTGTTTTCTATCACAGCAAAATCCTTGTGGTCAGACTCAGAAGTAAAACTGCCAATTCTGAAAGTGGACTTCTCGAAAATGGAGGAGCTGTTCTGCCAGAAACAGCCGACAAAGTCAGCTGATGCCACCAAGAATCAGCTGGCAGAGAAGAAGGTGCAGAAAGTGAACCTGTTGGACAGCCAGCGCAGTTTCCTGGTCAACATATTCCTCAACCAATTCAAGGGAAATGTTGGGGTTGTCCTGAACTCAATTGAAAATGGCACCGGTCTACCTGTGGAGAACCTGAAATCGTTGATGAAACTCATGCCCGAAAAGAAAGAGGTAAGGATTCTATTGAAATTTAAATTTAAAACTGTGTTGGTTTCTCCAAAAGTTTAGAATGTTTAGTTATATATTTTGTGTACCGTAGTATGTGCGGTACCCTATTTGTTAAGACACTTCTAGTTTCAGGGATGATTCTTTTTCTAAATTTCTATTATTAAAAATTGATTTTTCATTGATGAATGATGAAAATGAATTTATTGGTACAATAAAATACAAGGAATATTTTTTACAAATAAAAATGATAATTAAAAGAACAATAGTTTTTGGTGTGACTGGGAAAAGAAGCCTTGAGCTCCAGTCACGAGTTCTAAAAATAAGAAAAACATTTATAAATCTTATAACAGCATAACAAATGAAACAATTCTGTTGATGGATAATAGTCTACGGATGTTGAATATTACAGAATAATGAATAATTAATTTTGCCAAAATTGGTGATTCAGCCAACTCAGTTCTCAATTTTCAAATATAATTCTTATTCTTTCAGATTGCTGAAATACGCGGTTATGCCAGCAGCAAAAACCTTGGGGAAGCTGAGAACTTCTACCTGCATCTGTCTGACATCGCTGACTACGAGCTGAGAGTGCAGGCAATGCTCTACAAAGCAGAATTCCATGAACGATACACTGACGCATCTGAGCATTTGGAGAAAGTGATTGAAACCTGCGAGTTCCTCATCAATGATTGCAGTCTCAAGCAGTTCTTGTTGCTCATCCTGCAACTTGGAAATAAACTGAATGCTGTGAGTAGATTTTATTTCTCAATAATCCAGGTGGATGATTTCTCACTTTTGTGTAGTGTGATTTCACTCTACAACAGTGTATTACTTCAAGAAGAGAAAATAACCTAGAGGAAATTCTTATTCTTACATTGGTATGTATGAATAATTCATATTACATTGGAATGTAATAATATCATAGCCACCTCAAATACAAGGCCCTGTCCTACAATTTACTATGTCACAGTGAAGCCCTAGAATCCAATACATGATTTGTGAAAGAGATTTTTTAAAATACCAGCAGATCTTTTTTCACCAATCATGTATTAGATTCTAGGCCTACACGTTGCAATATCGTATGCCAGGGCCTTGTATTAGAGGTGTCTATGATAATTGGTACTTATTATACATTTATTAAAGTTCAAGATGAATGAACTGTTATAATTTCAAATCATCACATTCATCATATCAACTTATAATTTATTTGAAGGACTGAAGGACTGGAGATCATTCGGAGATTTGATGAATACTTGAAAAAAACCTAGGTTTGAAAATAATAAAAATTACCA
>NW_024093011.1:0-13544 GCF_014356525.2 Nilaparvata lugens | reverse complement strand
CTCTCTATATTATACTGTAGTTCTATATTAACATATGGTATGGACATTTTTCAATCATAATCAAGAGAATAAGAAGGATATACATGCTAAAAGAAGAACTTTAAATCCTTAAAAACCACCCTTAGAGTTAAATATTGCCAAAGAGTTCTTAGTGCGCCTCTAAAGGGCCAACTGAACATACCTACCAAATTTGAACGTTTTTGGTCCGGTAGATTTCAGTCTGCGAGTGAGTGAGTGAGTGAGTCAGTCGTCAGGGTCAGTCAGTCAGTCAGTGAGTGAGTGCCATTTTGCTTTTATATATATAGATTTCTAAGATGTTGTATTTTATATTTCTGCCAATAAAACATTTTCATTTCATTGCTTGTATCTTTTTGTCTAGGGATACTTGTAATACAAATAGAAATACAAATCTCAGTACCCTTTTAAAATATTCATCACAAAAAGTTTCGGACATTCATGCCATTTTCAAGTGATAAAATAAATCAAGAAGGGTACTGAAATTTGGATTTCTATTATATCATTCAATTGTTATTGA
Organism: Nilaparvata lugens; assembly: GCF_014356525.2. Lineage (NCBI taxonomy): Eukaryota > Metazoa > Arthropoda > Insecta > Hemiptera > Delphacidae > Nilaparvata > Nilaparvata lugens. The sequence goes on along the minus strand of NW_024093011.1, from coordinate 13,009 downwards.
CCGTTCCTAACAGTAGTTGACTTCACTACAGGTACGTACAGACTTATATGCCACGAACACAGGAGTTTCACTTTTCATTGGCTGAGTCTATCACCAAACAGTAGGGTACAGAAATAATGGAAAGCGAATGTGCGTGTTAGTGGCGCATAAGTCTGTACGCACCTGAATACAGCAGACAATGATTAGGAGAAGATGCATATTGAGCAGTCTTAACATCAAACGAAAGATAGTCAACAAACTTAAATTTAATAAAGTTTTTAAATAAATTGGTATCAAATTTTATTTTTAATTGTTCCACCTTTTTTTTTAAAATTGTGACTAAGATGACTTCATTGTTTATATGTGTGACATATAAGGTGCGTACAGATATACGCGACGCGAACATGACCAATTAACTTTTATCGCTGACTATATCTGTATTTTTACAGAAACGGTAAGATACAGATATAAAAAGCTTGGCATCGGCTGATTAAAAGTGAATTGCTCATGTTCGCGGCGCGTAAATCTGTACGCACCTTAGATAGCATGAACATTTGTGTCATAGGGCCATATTTAAATATATATAAAAGCAAAATGGCACTTACTGACTGACTGACTCACTCACTCGCAGAACTAAAATCTACCGGACCAAAACGTTCAATTTGGTAGGTATGTTCAGTTGGCCCTTTAGAGGCGCACTAAGAGATCTCTGGCAATATTTTAACTCTAAGGGGGTTTTTTAAGGGTTTGAAGTTCGTCTTTTAGCATGTATCTTCTTCTTATTCCAATATCTTAAAATTATAATTGAAATGTCCATACCATATGTTATATAGAACTATAATCTGGAGAGAGTACCTCTCGAAAAAGTTGTTAACTGGTAACTAAATTAATAATTTTGTCAGGTTGGCATTAAGTTGAGTAGACTTTGTTAGGTTGGCACCAAGTGAAGATTTAAATGCATTTATCGCGGAAAAATTGATTGGGCACTGCTACTTCAATCAGAGCTATCCCTGGGAATATTATATTACTAGCCGTCCGGCTCGCTTCGCTCGCCATATCCGTTTAGTCTGGATCCCCGACTGGATCGTCTAACATATGATAAAAATGCCCAATGAAAAATGCAGGCGAGCGAAGCAAGCCTGCTAATCTTTATTTTGGACGATCCAGTCGGGGGTCCAGGGGGCGGAGCCTTCTGGCTAGACGGATATGGCTAGCGAAGCGAGCCTGACGGCTAGTAAATAATAAAGTTAAGCGTCATTATAATAAATAAAACATTTTACTGGTAGCATAAATTTTAATATATTTTTTTTTCATTGTCTTGAATAAATAAACTTTGTTCGTTTATATTAAAATTATTAACAATTAAACATTCTTTAAAAGAGTAAGAAAACTGATACAAGATGATACAAACTAGGATGATATGGGAACTAAGAAGAGAAAAAGTTTTGACAATTTAGCCTCACAGTTTTGTGAGTTTATGAGGTCAGAAAATAAACATTGAGTGGAATACATTGACTAACGAAGAGGGAATCGGAAAGAAGAAAGAAGAAGAGTGATACAAAGAAATAATAGTGATACAAGATGATACTAAATAGGATGATATAGGGACTGAGAAGAGAAAAACGTTTTGAAAATTAGCCTCACAGTTTTTTAAGTTATGAGATGAGAAAATAAACATTGGGTGGAATACATTATTGACTAACGAAGAGGGGATCGGTATAAACGAAAATACTAGGAGTAGAGTGGGAGAAGAACGTTTAAAGAAGTTGAAGGAGAAAAAGAATAAGGAGGAGGAGAAGAAGAGAATGAAAAAAGAAGAGGAACGTTCAAAGGAGCATTCGTCATTGGTTCCGGATTGGCATTCCTCAGTGACGACGCTACTTTCCAGTGATCATCTCCGCTCTTTAAGAGCGTGCGCCATTAAAGTGGAAGGAGAAGAAGACGAGGTTGAGGGAAGAAGTAAAAGAGGAAGACGAATAAGTGGAAGAAGAGGAAGAGGAAGAAGAAAAGGTTCAGTACTTTTAGAACTCTGATTATAATATAGATGTTATGGATTGACCATGTGGATTGCTTTGAAGACCTACATTTTCAGAGTTTTAATGGATCTTGGGTAAAAAGGAAAAAACAAAGAAGAAGGAGAAGAAGACGAAGAAGAAGAGGTAGAAGAAGAAGAAGAAGAAGAGGTAGAAGAAGAAGAAGAAGAATAAGGGAGAGAAGAAGAAGAAGAGAGAAGAAGAAGAAGAAGAAGAAGAGGTAGAAGAAGGAGAAGAAGAAGTGAAAAAATAAAATGAAGTAAAGTATGGTAGTTTGGTCGTGATTGGACGAAATGAGATCCGGATAGATGGATCACTCTTGCACGTCTATCCACTCAAAGGCTCAAATAATGTGGTATCACAATCACAGTATAGTTTATAGTATCGATAGTTCGTTTTCGCCACACTGCACAGAAAGCAGCTGTTTTCCAGTCCCCACGTAGATCTGAAAGACATTGTTTGCAGACGACTCTCGTCTGACGTCAGAACAGTACCCTTTCCGGCCGCTAAATTCAAGTGTTCTAAAACAGCTGATCAAAAAACTTTTCATTATTCGAGTTTATTATTCAATATTTGCTTATTTGAGTTTATTATACAATAATTGAAACATTTATAATAATATAATCTTATTGTCATTTGAAAGAATAAAAAAGTATAACTCAACCTCCACATAATTGAACATAATCTTTTAGGTTATTTAGACAAATCTGAATAAAAAATAAAAATACTTGGACAATTTCTGATATTCAGATTACCTCAGTTTTGCTAGAGCTATGACCTTCCACTTCTGCTTTCGGAAGTGCTTAATAAACAATTATTCTCATATACATGTATTGTTTATTTTGCTGTGTGGCGAAAAATAGCGTTCGCACCACGGGCAAAAATGTTTTTTCGCCACACTTGGATGTAATGAGCTGGTTTACGTGCGTCATATGGAGGCCGAAAGTGATTGTTTTCCGACCAGGCCGGTAAAACTTTACGGCCCTAGGGCTGTAAATGATCTTGAATAACAGCTGATCGTGTCCGATCTCACAAAAATCATAGAGAGATAATCTCATAACGACTGTAATAATCTATATAATTATGTATCGTGAATCGCGGTATTATGTCTATAATATATTTTATAAATTACTGTTTCATAATTTAATATTTATTATTGTGTTTTTGATATCAAACAATAGAATACGATGATATCTCCATAGCATCAACATATAATGTTGGCTGCATTGTCCATTGTCAGAAAGGTACGTATCGCAAGTACGGTATTTAAAAGTGAAGAATCGATTTGAAATCAAGTATATAGTTGTATCACTATTTAAAGTGAGGTAGAGTAATAATTGTTTCTTTTTTATTATCGAATTCCACTTCTTATGCAATACAATCAACAATAATAATAAGGAAATACAGCAGAGATCGAAGTTCAAGGTAAGCCTACTGGTGAAACTCAGCCTTGACTGAAAAATTCTAGTAATTTTTTTCGTAATTCATTATTAAAACTTTTAGATAATTTTTCTTCAATATTAAACCATATAGAGAAAACATTAGCCCACTCAAGATTGAATCTTCAAATGTTTTCTCTATGATTTAACTATTTTCAGAGCAATATTTTGTTGTGAAAATGCCGGCAAACCGCTTCAAATTGCCGCTATAACTACACTATATTATTGATAGTAGCCTATATACTTTACCTGACTTAGGTATTCAGAGTGAAAATTTTATTGTGAGAAAGATATGATATTAATCTATATATATAAAAGCGAAATGGCACTCACTCACTGACTGACTCACTCACTCACTCACTCACTCACTCGCATAACTAAAATCTACCGGACCAAAAACGTTCAAATTTGGTAGGTATGTTCAGTTGGCCCTTTAGAGGCGCACTAAGAAATCTTTTGGCAATATTTTAACTCTAAGGGTGGTTTTTAAGGGTTTAAAGTTCGTCTTTTAGCATGTATATTCTTCTTCTCCCAATCTCTTAATTATAATTGAAATTTCCTTATCATATGTTACTATAGAACTATAATCTAGATAGAGTACCTCTTCGAAACAGTTGTTAACTGGCAACTAAATTAATAATTTTGTCAGGTTGCATTAAGTTGAGTTGACTTTGTTAGGTTGGCACCAAGTTGAAGATTTAAATGCATTTATCGCGGAAAAATTGATTGGGCACTGATACTTCAATCCTGGGAATATTATATTACTAGCCGTCAGGCTCGCTTCGCTCGCCATATCCGTTTAGCCAGACGTTTAGTCTGGACCCCCGACTGAATTGTCCTAACATATGATAAAAATGCTCAAATGAAAAATGCAGGCGAGCGAAGCGAGCCTGCTGATCTCATTCTTGGACGATCCAGTCGGGGGTCCAGGGGGCGGAGCCCCCTGGCTAGACGGATATGGCGAGCGAAGCGAGCCTGACGGCTAGTTTAATATTAAGTCATGAGCCAAAGTATGTTGTATGCTTTTTAGGTTGAAGTGAACTTTTTTAGAAGTCCAGTTTACAGTGTACAGTATTAGGCCTACGTGTATGCTAAGTGTTATCAGTCAGGCCCCTATTTTGAAAAGTATGCAATGGCCGAGAGCATAAAGGCGTAATACATCAGAACTCAAACCTCAGAGAATAACAAACATGATCTAGTTCGAATCTCGGTCAATGACTTTTTTTTGTTGATGAATTTCGACTTTTATTACCTATTTTTTATATTAGTTACCGTAATTTAAATTTCAATCAATTTTTTAGATATATTTTCAGACAAAACTGTGAAATATGCAATTATATTAATTTTTTCATCACATTATTTCAAATAGTAATGAAAATTCTATTCATCCATCTATCCATGGTATATTGCACCGGGCGCAATGCTCGCGCCTAATATTAATAGTATAAAAATATGGTCACTATTGTAAATTATTAATTAGTAATATGAAATTAATTGACAGTAAAAGTTGTCATAACCAAGATTCAAACTATCAAAATAGGCTGTTTGAATTTTATTTATTTTTAATTTATTATATATTGGGAAGTTTTTTTTGGTGTGTGGCGAAAATAGCGTCACACCATGGGCAAAAATGCATTTCCGGCTCTCAATCTTTTCTAGTCCTCGGCCTACGGCCTCGGACTTAAAAACCGATTTCGAGCCGGAAATATCTCATTTTCGGCCCTAGGTGCGAATATACTATTCCGGCTCTCAATCTTTTCTAGTCCTCGGCCTACGCCCTCGGACTTGAAATCGATTTTGAGCCGGAAAAGTCTAATTTTCGGCCCTAGGTGCGAAATATACTATTGCTGTGATTTCTACCACATGTTTTCATGTCGACATAACAACTGATGGTTGGATTTGGTATGTCGAACAATAGGAAATAAAAATTGGATTTTTAGTTCATATATTTCGTAGTGTTAGTGCCGGTTGCACAAAAGCCGGTAAAATTTTAACCGTGATTAATTCCAGGAGAACCAATCAGAAAAGCCGTTTTTTCAAAAAACCCTTCTCTGATTGGTTTTTCGTGAAATTAATCACGGTTAAAATTTAACCGACATTTGTCCAACCGGTCTCAGTATTGACATCGGGGCACCGAGCATTGCTCGTTTTCATTTATTGATAAACAAAACACAATTATTCTTTAAAATGATTGGTGAAGGACTAACAGTCACAACTCAAAACTATTTCTTCTCCGAATTTTAATTTTACACTATAAATAGTTCAAAAATCTGGTGTGGCGCACTCACACAACTTTCCTGCCGTTATGAAAATAGATTACCTGACGCTAGTGTTCCCGCGCATCTGAAGTCTACTGATTCAAGATCTGAGCCAGCTGGTGTCAGTATAATAACGCTGTAGACACGAGGTCTGCTATCTCTTCATAGTGAATGATTTAATAGAATCAACAGTTGCCAACAGTTTGCTATTGAAATAAAAACATTTTCTCGAATTTCGAGCTTATTTTAAATTTTAGGTGAAGATGTTACTGAACATTAATTGTAGAGATTTTTATGCTCAATCTTACCATTTGGAATTTTTTTGTTCAAATTGCATCTGAAGCCTGATAATTGGGAATCTAAAATCAAACTTTACGTAGATGGGGCGGAGCTCCTGAAATTTTTACAGATATAGGACTTGTGGCAGTTGATAGAGCTTAACAGTGACTATTTTTGGTATGAATTTGATCAAAATCGTTGGAGCCATTCTCGAGAAAATCGCGAAAAACCCTTTTTTTGACAACATTCTTGCCATTCTAGTCGCCATCTTGAATTGCATTTGATCGAAATTGTTAGTGTCGGATCCTTATATTGTAAGGGCTTATGTTCCAAATTTCAAGTCATTCCGTTGATTGGGAGATGAGATTCGTGTACACAGACGCACATACCACCACACACCACACACACACACACACACACACACACACACAACACACACACACATACAGACCATACCCAAAAAATACTTTTTTGGACTCAGGAGACCTCGAAACGTATAGAAATTACAAATTGGGGTACCTTAATTTTTTCGGAGAGCAATACTTTCCTTACCTGTGGTAATAGGGCAAGAAATTAAAAAGTAGGTTATGTTCCATACACTTGAATTCATGACCAATTTTCAGTCCAACCATTCGAAAAAAGGAAAGTTCCAATTAGGATTGTTTACAAACCAATTGAATAACAAAATAACACTCTCACTAATCACTTGAAACTATAAAATAATGATTAACTTTGAGATTATGATATACTCTAATTCAGTATTATATACCATGTCATATCAACAAATCAGATTCTATAGGCTAATCATAATCATAATACAATCATGACATTGGAGGAAAAACTAGGCTGAGCCTGTACTATTTCTCTCCAAAAATTTTGATAAATGTTAATGTTGTCCAAAAGATAAGGTTATGTAATCACACACTGCTTCGTTACTTGATTATTTCGATCAAGTCGATTAAAATTTCTAGATAATATTTCTCGTGAGATAAGCTGATTGATTCAACAGCTGAACATAATTCTGTCTCTCTCCCACACAGGCACTTGCATCTTCTGTTATCGACAGAAGACGAAATTATCATCTGTTTTTCCAAGGATGAATAATTACTAGTAGTTCTGCGAGCAGTAGACCTCGCTCATGAATATCCTACAACCTTCAGCTAATGAAAGGGCTATTAAGAAAGTATATTGTGAAGATTTATCCATGTCCTCTATTATTTTCTCCATTGAAAGTCTTAATAATAATTATCATCCTTTTCATGTCCTTTAGCGAGTTATCCCAGGGATGAGACCTAGAGCAATCGAATTTTTATATCATAAACCTACTATGTTCCAAATCTCGTGGAAATCGTTAAAGCCGTTTTCGAGATCCGTTGAACATGAATATATCTATCTATATGAAAGCGAAATGGCACTCACTCACTGACTGACTGACTCACTCACTCGCAGAACTAAAAATCTACCGGACCAAAAACGTACAAATTTGGTAGGTATGTTGGGCCTTTAGAGGCGCACTAAGAAATCTTTGGCGATATTTTAACTCTAAGGTGGTTTTTAAGGGTTTAAAGTTCTTTTAGCATGTATATTCTTCCTATTCCAATATCTTAAAATTATAATTGAAATGTCCATACCATATGTTAATATAGAACTATAATCTAGAGAGAGTACCTCTTCGAAACAGTTGTTCTGGTAACTAAATTAAAAATTTTGTCAGGCTGGCATCAAGTTGAGTTGACTTGTTAGGTTGGCACCAAGTTGAAGATTGAAATGCATTTATCCAGGACCTCCTAAATACCAATTAATCCAATTAGCCAAAATTAGCGTTTTCTGCGTTTCCTCACCTTTTTCAATAATTGATGGAAATATATTAAAAAAAATTCAGTACAGAGGTTTAGCTGAGGTGGAAGAATTTTGTTCGACAAAGATACACCGATATAGTAACAGGTGTTTTTCGAGATCAAATTTATATAATATGTTCAAATTCGGTACAGAGGTTCCACTGAGGTCCAGGCGAGCCCGCTGATCTCATTTTTGGACAATCCAGTCGGGGGTCCAGAATTCGGTACAGAGGTTCCGCTGAGGTTTACATGCAGGCAAGCGAAGCGAGCCCGCTGATCTCATTATTGGACGATCCAGTCGGGGGTCCAGGGGGCGGAGCCCCCTGGCTAGACGGATATGGCAAGCGAAGCGAGCCTGACGGCTAGTAACCATATAAATAAACAAATATAAATATATACAGAAATTGCTCGCTTAATAATAGGATTTGAAAAACTCTAGCATCTTTCATCAGCGTAACGTGAAAGAAGAATTTTAAGGAGAAGAAGAAGAGGAGGAAGAAGATTATTAAAACATATGAAGTAGAAAAAAGAGAAGGAAAAGGAGAAGAAGAATATTGTTCCATGATAGGAAAGCGTTTAATGTTGTTCATAGTGGTCTAATCGTGATGTGGTGCCCACGATATAACAGTGATTTAGAGTACATAGAGTACAGAATTATGGAGTTTTAGTAAAGGAGAGAGTATTATAGGGTGTGACACCAACTTAATAGTTGAGTGGTGCAATGTTCATCATATAAGAGAAGCCACAGTTCACTGTTGACCTATAAATTGAGGCGGTGAGAATATTTTATGTGGGTGTTTCGGGGAAAGTGAGAATGGATAGAGATTGTTGTGAGAAAGAGAGAAAGAGGGATTGTGAGAGAGTTAGAAAGAGAAAGCGGGAGAGAGAGAGCCAGAGATAGAGAGAAAAGTAAGATGTAGATGAGCAAAAGTAAGAGATAGAGGATGAGGAGTGACAGTTGTCCATAAGAGAAAGATCATGAGTTATTAAGTTTATATCAGATTCAATTATAATCATTTATCCAGTTCAGATACTTTGTTTTTTGTAGGAATACTTAAATCTATGGGAACAAAATAAAAGTTATCAGCTACCCTTCTATTACATCACAACACAACTAGTTTCAACTCTTCATTTATTGTGTTTTATTTGTTTATCCAGGTATATTGCAATAATTTTGCTGGCTCATGACTAATTAATCAAGAATAGCAATAGAAATATGAGAAACAAATTCCACATATATAATAAACTATATGGAGCTAAATATTAAGCTAAATGAAGTTGAAAACTGGAATACAAGTCGAACTACGATAGCATATTTTATTGTATCTAGCCTATGCGAGAAGGCTAAGGATGCTCTCAGATATCCTTTTAAATGAACTAATAATAAAAATAATAATCACAAAAAAAAAAATAGTAAAATATGTAGCTTCGCTTGCCTATGGAGGAGAATGGATTAGAATGTTAAGAAAGATCTAGTTTTGGCAGGAATTACTGATGATGAAATTAAAAATAGAAATAATTTCAAAACAAAAGTGAACAAATAGGAAATTATTCCAGAGATAAAAGCACCAAGAGTTGGCACAAGATGGAGTGAAGAAAGAAAAGCTGCATTTTCTCAGAGAATGAAAAGCTGGTGGGCGAACAAGAAAACCGCCAGTCTAATAAAAATCGATGATCATGATTTTACTCAGCGTCTTCCACTTCGGGAGCCCTACGACTAATAATAATAATAATAATAATAATAATAATAATAATAATAATAATAATAATAATAATAATAATAATAATAAACTTTATTACCAAACCCAATGCATACAAAATAATACTTAATCATCTAGAGCATAAACTAATAATAATAACTAATACAATTATGGATATTATATACATTTAATTCTCTACATTTAAAACTGTTAACTTACTATTCAAAATCCGCCAATTCATAATACGGTATAATACACCTACAACAGGATATTATGTGATCGTAGCTTCAATCGAATTTGATCGTCATAATTGTTTAATAGTATCAAGTACTATAGTCAGGTCCACGTTGTAAAGGCAGTGAATAAAAGATAGGAGAAAAACGTTGCCGATTCTCTGTGACTGCCTTGTATGAAAATAGCTGATACTGGTTTATCTAATATATATTGAATGTTCATTATTATAGAAAAAAAAGAATTTAATTCTCTAAGAATCTACATTTTTCGATGATTTAATATAAATTCTCATAGTTGAGATTGACCTATTTTGTTATTAATTATATTTCTACATTGTTGAAGGAATATCTGCAATGTTGCAGAGCTAGAAAAAGAAAGCGATGTCTGATTTATCGAATAATGGACAAGGATAGTCAATGTTAATCAATGCTAATCAAGTACACCAATTTTAATGAGATACTGCCATTATTACGTGGACCTCACTATATGATCAATTCATAAAAACACTAAATGGGCTACTTTTGTACAAATTAATAAAAACAATATAAAAACTTGTAGTACCCTTTACTATTGAAAAAACGTTAAAATATTTTAACAATAGTTTCAACCATAGGTCATTTTCAAGTTAAAATATAGAAAATAAATAAACAAGTTGTGTGTATTTTTGGGTTCAAAATTTTATAAAACAACTTGATTAATTTAATATGAAGTGATAATTAAGTGTTATATTTGAATATAGTTTGGTGTTTAATTTCTCTAAATTCAAAATGTTTAGCTTACTATATTTTTGGAGGAAAATTGAACTTGAACGTTTTACAGTAGAAACATAACCTATTTCTTGAACATTTTATTAATTTATCAAATTTGGGAATGGAATAGGTTTGGGCCAAGCCTGTTGTTCCTTTCTAATCATATTTTTAAGACTTGTGATTCTGTCCACGAATAAATAAATAAATAAATAAGTTGATACATTTTAACTTGAATATGACCTATGGTCGAAACTATTTTTAAAATATTTAACGTTTTTTTAATAGTAAAGGGTACTACAAGTTTTTATATTGTTTTATTAATGGTCAATTTGTTATGAACATCTCTTGGAATATATAGGGGCTAGCTTCATTTAAAAGTCCTTGATTAATATTAGGTTCAATATAGTGTTTAATGTGCTATGGATAATGTAAAACATGGGACTACATCTTGTAATTATTGTCAAATTACCTATCATTAGAAAATCGATAGTGATCGATCGATCAGTTCGTTAATGATCCATCAAAGCTCTTTGGTATCAGACATTAAAATCGATCAAATCACGTTCGATAAAGATCAACCAGGATTGTTAGTGTCGGTATCGATTGAGAAACAATGTGAACCAGAGAAAGAATGAATGAATCATGAATCATGAACCAACTCCCACCTGACAATCTGCATAAAGGTAGGGCTGCCAACTAGACAAAGCCTTGCCGGTCATCAATACAATCACGGTCCTCAATCGCGTCGCTTATCTTGACTGGGATCTAGTTGAAAAATCACTTGCCATCTATCTAATGCACGAGTCTGTACAGATATAACAGGCTATATAGATATGCTGTACTTATAGCCATGCTGAATGCAATGGGTCTGATATATTTATAAATATGAATGGAATGGCTAGACTAACTTGTCTTGTAAAGTATACTATAATAGTTTTGAAAAGGATGAAGGTGATGTGATTGATATGATTGAAATTGTTAGAAAGAGTAAATTATTCGTACAGTATTTGAATTCATAGATAGGTAGACTACTATAATTTTATTGTATAGGTATAATATCAAAAACTACTAGTAGTTCTGTGAACAGTAGACCTCACGCAGTATTCTCATACACAAGTACCAGATGTCAACTGTTTTGAATGTTAACAAACTCAGTTCACGTTTGAATTTGTATTTCATATGATATAATTCATCCAGTTCCGTGATGATCTTTCTATCATCTGAAACTTATCTATCATCACTTATAGATGAAAATTAATCTTTTAGAATCAAAAATATCATAATTTCTCCAGATAGGTCTGCTATCTCTTCATAGTGAATGATTTAATAGAATCAACAGTTTGCAATTGAAATAATCACATTTTCTCGAATTTCGAGCTTATTTTCAATTTTAGGTGAAAATGTTACTGAACATCAATTGTAGAGATTTTCATGCTCAATCTTTTAGTTCATTTGTTTATTTTTATTCATCTATTAAATTCGTTTTTTCGAATGTGAGAATATTGATACTGATGGGCACGCATAATAATACCATGACTGCAAAACACAATATTGAAACCAAAGACCTTAAAGCTGCGATTAGACCAAATTATTAAAAAAATGTTAATAACTCAATCCTTTTAGATATATTAGATTGAACATAACTTATCATACACATGATGAACATATGTGTTTGTCAACTTCCGTTCAATCTAATATAATCTATAAGGATCAAGTTATAACCATTTTGTTAATAACTTTGGTGTAAACCCAGCTTAAAGATGCATACCTCTTTAATGTCTTTGATTGAAACTATAAACCTTATACAAATACAGTAACGACTGGCTTCCCACATCTGGTAATCACTTGTCAGCTGATTTATGATGAATAATTGTATGTCTGATTTTTACTCTAATATTGGCGTATGAAGGAGGCTCCTTTCTCCTTTTATATTCCTTGGAATGCAAAATTTCTAAAAACTTTTATATACGTCGACGCGCAATTTAAAAAGGAGCATACCTGTCAAATTTCATGAAAATCTATTACCGCGCTTCGCCGGTATGAAACCTATAAACATTTAAACATTAAGAAAATGCCAAACCGTCGACTTGAATCTTAGACCTCACTTCGTTCGGTCAATTACAATTCAATACTATACATGTCGCAGACTATAGATATATCTCTCATGAAAAAGCAATTTGCGTTCTTTGAACTTTGATATGTGAACTTTGAATATTATCTCTTATAAAGCACTCCAGGATCCCAAATTGATATTTGTCATAATATGACACATGAGCTGTATGACTAGATACTGATTTTCCCTTGCTCCAACATATTCTGTGAATGTATCAAAGTCTCTAGTTTTAAATGGTTTAATATGATCAGAAATTTGCTAATAATTCAAATGGAGCAGATAACATCTTATCTGCTGAGGTTGTCAAAATATATCACAGTATAATTAAGTGGATTCCACATATCAGTATCAGAGTCAGTGACCTGTACAGTGCAAATATAATTTCCA
>NW_024093010.1:0-12623 GCF_014356525.2 Nilaparvata lugens | reverse complement strand
TTGGAACCTGTCTGAGGTATTGTTCACCTCGTTTTTTGTGTTACCCGCCCCTCCTGGCAGTGCGAGAGCACCGCGACTATCATCTGCAGTGCGGAAGCACGGCGTCCTCGGCAGTGTGAAAACACGGCAACTCTGCAGTGCGGGAGCACGGCGTCCTTTTCGCGATGCGAAAGCATAGCGTTCCTGGCAGTGCGGAAGCACGGCGCCCCGGGCAGTGCGAAAGCACGGCGTTCCTTTTGCAGTGCGCAAGCACCGCGTCCTTATTTTTGCAGTGCGAGAGCACGGCGACTCATTGCAGTGCGGAAGCACGGCGTTTCCCTTGCAATGTTATTTAGGTTCTCAGAACCTGTCTGAGGTGTTGTTCACCTCGTTTTTTAAGTTACCCGCCCCTCCTGGCAGTGCGAGAGCACCGCGACTCTCATCTGCAGTGCGGAAGCACAGCGGCCTCTTGCAGTGTGCAAACACGGCGTCCCCCATTGCAGTGCGGAAGCACGGCGGTCCTTTGCAGTGCGAAAGCACGGCGTTTCTGCAGTGCGAAAGCACGGCGTCCCCCATCGCAGTGCGGAAGCACGGCGGCCTCTTGCAGTGTGCAAACACGGCGTCCCCCATTGCAGTGCGGAAGCACGGCGGTCCTTTGCAGTGCGAAAGCACGGCGTTTCTTGCAGTGCGAAAGCACGGCGTCCCCCATCGCAGTGCGGAAGCACGGCGCCTCTTGCAGTGTGCAAACACGGCGGTCTCTTGCAGTGTGCGAACACGGCGTCTCAACGCAGTGCGAAAGCACGGCGCAGATCTTCAAGATCTTCTCTGAAGCTAGGCCTAGGATCTGGCCGGGTAGCTTGCTCATTTCTTCGGATGGTGCCGACGCATCACCACCGGTTGGCGAGGAACCAACCTGGCGCCCAGTTTATGTTCGGTCTGCGTTGACCGGCGGAGAGGCGGCAGAATGTACTCAGGCATTTGGGACCTTCTGTCTGCCGTTTACCCCTTCCATCCTCACCCCCCCCTCTCCTCCCCCTCTCTTTTCCCCCCCCCCTCCCCCCTCTCCTCCCCCTCTCTTTTCCCCCCCCCCTTCCCTTAGTAGGAACAGTGTGTCACGATGTATATCGTAACTAGAGAAAGGCATTGAATTTAGGGCTCATTTATTCGACGCTCGGCTATCTTTCATAGAATCTGAGGGGTCAACGTTCAAGCCAGCCACTGGCCTACCGCTCAGCGTTGCTGCGCATCCTCTCTCCCCTCCCTCTCGGTCACTGAGGGAGGCTCGAGAAAGGCCAGCAAGAGGCAGTCGAGTTCGGAGAGCCAAGTCGAGCGGTCGAGAGAGGTGAGAGGAAGCAGCGAGCAGCTAGCAACGTCACAGTACACCAGTACTAAGTGAACTCCGATTTCTTCAGCGACCGGGAGTTGTGTCGAGGCTAAAGTCGATTAGCCTCTCACACAGTGAACTCCACTGCTCTACACTCGTTTGGGCGAGTGTTGAACGACATTTAACCTGTTTGGACGACGGGTTGCCAGTTTCGACCAACGACAACACGTCAGGTTTGGTCGAACCTGACTCCCCATTGGTAGGCCACCAGTGGGACATCGAGGCGAAGAAGGACGTCTGGGAAGGCCAGGAAAAGACTTTCCCGCAACTCCGCGGCCGATCCGGACCCCAGGGGGACAGCTGGTGCCCGGCCAGTAGGACTTAGGAAAGTCCAGAGTGCTGGCCGCCGCAGCGCGCTAGTCCTGTGCGGGATCGCAAGAGGACGTCTGGAAAGTCCAGGAAAAGCCTTTCCCGCAACTCCGCGGCCGATCCGGACCCAAGGAGGACAGCTGGTGCCCGGCAAGTAGGACTTAGGAAAGTCCAGAGTGCTGGCCGCCGCAGCGCACTAGTCCAGTGCGGGATCGCAAGAGGACGTCTGGGAAGGCCAGGAAAAGCCTTTCCCGCAACTCCGCGGCCGATCCGGACCCCAGGAGGACAGCTGGTGCCCGGCCAGTAGGACTTAGGAAAGTCCAGAGTGCTGGCCGCCGCAGCGCACTAGTCCAGTGCGGGATCGCAAGAGGACGTCTGGAAGGCCAGGAAAAGCCTTTCCCGCAACTCCGCGGCCGATCCGGACCCCAGGAGGACAGCTGGTGCCCGGCCAGTAGGACTTAGGAAAGTCCAGAGTGCTGGCCGCCGCAGCGCACTAGTCCAGTGCGGGATCGCAAGAGGACGTCTGGGAAGGCCAGGAAAAGCCTTCCCGCAACTCCGCGGCCGATCCGGACCCCAGGAGGACAGCTGGTGCCGGCCAGTAGGACTTAGGAAAGTCCAGAGTGCTGGCCGCCGCAGCGCACTAGTCCAGTGCGGGATCGCAAGAGGACGTCTGGGAAGGCCAGGAAAAGCCTTTCCCGCAACTCCGCGGCCGATCCGGACCCCAGGAGGACAGCTGGTGCCCGGCCAGTAGGACTTAGGAAAGCCAGAGTGCTGGCCGCGCAGCGCACTAGTCCAGTGCGGGATCGCAAGAGGACGTCTGGGAAGGCCAGGAAAAGCCTTTCCCGCAACTCCGCGGCCGATCCGGACCCCAGGAGGACAGCTGGTGCCCGGCCAGTAGGACTTAGGAAAGTCCAGAGTGCTGGCCGCCGCAGCGCACTAGTCCAGTGCGGGATCGCAAGAGGACGTCTGGGAAGGCCAGGAAAAGCCTTTCCCGCTACTCCGCGGCCGATCCGGACCCCAGGAGGACAGCTGGTGCCCGGCAAGTCGGACTTAGGAAAGTCCAGAGCGCGGGCCGCCGCAGCGCACTAAACCAGTGCGGAACCGGAAGAGGACCTCTGGGAAGGCCAGGGAAAGCCTTTACCAGAGCTCCGCAACCAACCCGGACCCCGGGAAGACATCCGGTGCCCGAGGACTAAGACTTAGTCCTGACACGAAGCCTTTCTCACAACTAACACTGCAAGGTTCCTGTTCCCTTCTTTCCGCGACCAACCCTGTTTGGCAGTGTGAAAGCACGGCCCCTCTTTCCTAAAAGAGGGAAACATTCCTCCAAAGTGCTCAAACCCTGTTTCAACCCCAACCCGAGCGAGGGTGGTTGACGGACGCCCCACCAAGACTCCCGTCCCCTGCTGCAGCCCACCCCAGTCGCCGACTGAGTTTAGCCGGCCCAGAGCGACACTGGGAACTCTGATAGAGAAAGGTGTGGGCAAAAATCTACTCAGAAGATTGGCGCCAATGTGGGGCATCCTGGTCACGGCACCAAATCTTCTGAGTAGATTTTTGCCCACACCTTTCTCTATCAGAGTTCCCAGTGTCGCTCTGGGCCGGCTAAACTCAGTCGGCGACTGGGGAGGGCCGCGGCAGGGGATGGGAGTCTTGGTGGGGCGTCCGTCAACCACCCTCGTTCGAGTTGGGGGTTGAAACAGGGTTTTTAGTGCTTTGGAGAAATGTTTCCCTCTTTTAGGAAAGAGGGGCCATGCTTTCGCACTGCCAAACAGGGTTGGTCGCGGAAAGAAGGGAACAGGAACCTTGCAGTGTTAGTCGTGAGAAAAGGGCTTCGTGTCGGGACTGAGTCCTAGTCCTCGGGCACCGGGTGTCTTCCCGGGGTCCGGGTGGTTGCGGGGCTCTGGTAAAGGCTTTCCCTGGCCTTCCCAGAGGTCCTCTTGTGATCCCGCACTGGACCGGTGCGCTGCGGCGGCCAGCACTCTGGACTTTCCTAAGTCCTACTGGCCGGGCACTAGCTGTCCTCCCGGGGTCCGGATCGGCCGCGGAGTTGCAGGAAAGGCTTTTCCTGGCCTCCTAGACGTCCTCTTGCGATCCCGCACTGGACCAGCGCGCTGCGGCGGCCAGCACTCTGGACTTTCCTAAGTCTTACTGGCCGGGCACTAGCTGTCCTCCTGGGGTCCGGATCGTCCGCGGAGTTGCGGGAAAGGCTTTTCTGGCCTTCCTAGACGTCCTCTTGCGATCCCGCACTGGACCAGCACGCTGCGGCGGCCAGCACTCTGGACTTTCCTAAGTCCTACTGGCCGGGCACTAGCTGTCCTCCTGGGGTCCGGATCGTCGCGGAGTTGCGGGAAAGGCTTTTCCTGGCCTTCCTAGACGTCCTCTTGCGATCCCGCACTGGACCAGCGCGCTGCGGCGGCCAGCACTCTGGACTTTCTAAGTCCTACTGGCCGGGCACTAGCTGTCCTCCTGGGGTCCGGATCGTCCGCGGAGTTGCGGGAAAGGCTTTTCCTGGCCTTCCTAGACGTCCTCTTGCAATCCCGCACTGGACCAGCACGCTGCGGCGGCCAGCACTCTGGACTTCCTAAGTCTTACTGGCCGGGCACTAGCTGTCCTCCTGGGGTCCGGATCGTCCGCGGAGTTGCGGGAAAGGCTTTTCCCCGCCTTCCTAGACGTCCTCTCTCGCCTCGATGCCCCACTGGTGGCCTACCAATGGGGAGTCAGGTTTCGACCAAACCTGACGTGTTGTCGTTGGTCGAAACTGGCAACCCGTCGTCCAAACAGGTTAAATGTCGTTGAACACTCGCCCAAACGAGTGTAGAGCAGTGGAGTTCACTGTGTGAGAGGCTAATTGACTTTAACCTCGACACAACTCCCGGTCGCTGAAGGAATTGGAGTTCACTTAGTACTGGTGTACTGTGACGTTGCTAGCTGCTCGCTGCTTCCTTCTCACCTCTCCCGACCGCTCGGCTTGGCTCTCCGAACTCGACTCTTCTTGCTGGCCTTTCTCGAGCCTTCCTCAGTGACCGAGAGGGAGGGGAGAGAGGATGCGCAGCAACGCTGAGCGGTAGGCCAGTGGCTGGCTTGAACGTTGACCCCTCAGATTCTATGAACGATAGCCGAGCGTCGAATAAATGAGCCCTAAATTCAATGCCTTTCTCTAGTTACGATATACATCGTGACACACTGTTCCTACTAAGGAAGGGGGGGGGAAAAGAGAGGGGGAGGAGAGGGGGGGGTGAGGATGGAAGGGGTAAACGGCAGACAGAAGGTCCCAAATGCCTGAGTACATTCTGCCGCCTCTCCGCCGGTCAACATAGACCGAACATAAACTGGGCGCCAGGTTGGTTCCTCGCCAACCGGTGGTGATGCGTCGGCACCATCCGAAGAAATGAGCAAGCTACCCGGCCAGATCCTAGGCTAGCTTCAGAGAAGATCTTGAAGATCTGCGCCGTGCTTTCGCACTGCGTTGAGACGCCGTGTTCGCACACTGCAAGAGACCGCCGTGTTTGCACACTGCAAGAGGCCGCCGTGCTTCCGCACTGGGATGGGGGACGCCGTGCTTTCGCACTGCAAGAAACGCCGTGCTTCGCACTGCAAAGGACCGCCGTGCTTCCGCACTGCAATGGGGGACGCCGTGTTTGCACACTGCAAGAGGCCGCCGTGCTTCCGCACTGCGATGGGGGATGCCATGCTTTCGCACTGCAAGAAACGCCGTGCTTTCGCACTGCAAAGGACCGCCGTGCTTCCGCACTGCAATGGGGGACGCCGTGTTTGCACACTGCAAGAGGCCGCCGTGCTTCCGCACTGCGATGGGGGACGCCGTGTTTGCACACTGCAAGAGGCCGCCGTGCTTCCGCACTGCGATGGGGGGACGCCGTGCTTTCGCACTGCAAGAAACGCTGTGCTTTCGCACTGCAAAAATAAGGACGCGGTGCTTTCGCACTGCAAAAGGAATGCCGTGCTCTCGCACTGCCCGGGGGGGCCGTGCTTCCGCACTGCCAGGAACACCATGCTTTCGCATCGCGAAAAGGACGCCGTGCTCCCGCACTGCAGAGTTGCCGTGTTCCACACTGCTGAGGACGCCGTGCTTCCGCACTGCAGATGAGAGCGCCGTGCTCTCGCACTGCAGGAAGGGCGGGTATCACAAAAAAAACGAGGTGAAAACACCTCAGACAGGTTCTGAGAACCTAAGTAGCATTGCAGGGAAACGCCGTGCTTCCGCACTGCAAGAGTCGCCGTGCTCTCGCACTGCAAAATAAGGACGCGGTGCTTTCGCACTGCCGAGTCGCCGTGCTCCGCACTGCCCAGGACGCCGTGCTTCCGCACTGCAGGTGAGAGCGCCGTGCTTTCGCACTGCGGGGAGCGCCGTGTCACACTTGCAGGACACTGCCGGGAAGTGTCGTGCTTCGCACTGTACATAAATGGACGCCGTGCTTCGCACTGCCGAGTCGCCGTGTTTTCACACTGCAGAAGGACGCCGTGCTGTCGCACTGCAGGTAAGAGCGCCGTGCTCTCGCACTGCCAGGAGGGACAACACAGGGTACACAAAACACACAAAAAAACACAGAAACACAAAAAACACAGAAACACAAAAAACACAGAACACAAAAAACACAGAAACACAAAAAACACAGAAACACACAAACACAGAAACAAATCGCCGGGCTTTCGCCTGCGGGCCGTGCTTGCGCACTGCGTGCCGTGTTTTCACACTGCCGCGGTGTTCCCACACCGCGAAGGTGTGCGTCCGCGTAATGACAATCCAGACACTCACTGACCGATGTGTCATGCTTGCGCACGACGTTCGGACGAGCTCGCAATCTGGCTGCCGTGTTCCCACACTGCCTTGGTCAAGCTCGCGCACTACCTTTGCCGGGCTTTCGCCTGCGGGCCGGGCTTTCACCCTGCATGCCGTGCTTGCGCACTGCGATGGGGGACGCCGTGCTTTCGCACTGCAAGAAGTGCCGTGCTTTCGCACTGCAAAAATGAGGACGCGGTGCTTTCGCACTGCCAAAGGAATGCCGTGCTTTCGCACTGCCCGGAGCGCCGTGTTCCACACTGCCAGGAACGCTATGCTTTCGCATCGCGAAAAGGACGCCGTGCTCCCGCACTGCAGAGTTGCCGTGTTTCCACACTGCCGAGGACGCCGTGCTTCCGCACTGCAGATGAGAATCGCGGTGCTCTCGCACTGCCAGGAGGGGCGGGTAACACAAAAAACGAGGTGAACAACACCTCAGACAGGTTCTGAGAACCTAAATAACATTGCAAGGGAAACGCCGTGCTTCCGCACTGCAATGAGTCGCCGTGCTCTCGCACTGCAATTATAAGGATGCGGTGCTTGCGCACTGCAAAAGGAACGCCGTGCTTTCGCACTGCCCGGGGCGCCGTGTTTCCACACTGCCAGGAACGCTATGCTTTCGCATCGCGAAAAGGACGCCGTACTCCCGCACTGCAGTTGCGTGTTTCCACATGCCGAGGACGCCGTGCTTCCGCACTGCAGATGAGAATCGCGGTGCTCTCGCACTGCCAGGAGGGGCGGGTAACACAAAAAACGAGGTGAACAACACCTCAGACAGGTTTGAGAACCTAAATACATTGCAAGGGAAACGCCGTGCTTCCGCACTGCAATGAGTCGCCGTGCTCTCGCACTGCAAAAATAAGGACGCGGTGCTTGCACACTGCAAAAGGAACGCCGTGCTTTCGCACTGCCCGGGGCGCCGTGTTCCACACTGCCAGGAACGCTATGCTTTCGCATCGCGAAAAGGACGCCGTGCTCACGCACTGCAGAGTTGCTGTGTTTCCACACTGCGAGGACGCCGTGCTTCCGCACTGCAGAGAGAATCGCGGTGCTCTCGCACTGCCAGGAGGGGCGGGTAACACAAAAAACGAGGTGAAACACCTCAGACAGGTCTGAGAACCTACATAACATTGCAAGGGAAACGCCGTGCTTCCGCACTGCAATGAGTCGCCGTGCTTGCGCACTACATGTGCCGGGCTTTCGCCCTGCATGCCGTGTTCTAACACTGCCTTGCTTCGCCGTGCTTGCGCACTGCATGTGCGGGCTTTCGCCCTGCATGCCGTGTTCTCACACTGCCTTGCTTCGCCGTGCTTGCGCACTGCATGTGCCGGGCTTTCGCCCTGCATAGCCGTGTTTTCACACTGCCTTGCTTCGCCGTGCTTGCGCACTGCATGTGCCGGGCTTTCGCCCTGCATAGCCGTGTTTTCACACTGCCTTGCTTTGCCGTGCTTGCGCACTGCATGTGCCGGGCTTTCGCCCTGCATGGCCGTGTTCTCACACTGCCTTGCTTCGCCGTGCTTGCGCACTGCATGTGCCGGGCTTTCGCCTGCATGGCCGTGTTCTCACACTGCCTTGCTTCGCCGTGCTTGCGCACTGCATGTGCCGGGCTTTCGCCCTGCATGCCGTGTTTTCACACTGCTTGCTTCGCCGTGCTTGCGCACTGCATGTGCCGGGCTTTCGCCCTGCATGGCCGTGTTTTCACACTGCCTTGCTTCGCCGTGCTTGCGCACTGCATGTGCCGGCTTTCGCCCTGCACGGCCGTGTTTTCACACTGCCTTGCTTCGCCGTGCTTGCGCACTGCATGTGCCGGGCTTTCGCCCTGCATGGCCGTGTTTTCACACTGCCTAACTTCCAGCATCAGACAGCTGGAATGAATCTCCAACACGACCAGGAACTCGTCGTGGTCTCAGCAATAGTCAGCTGAGATACAGCTCCAATAATCCCAGGAGCTCGTCGAGGAAGTAGACTCAAGTTGTAGTCCCCATCCTCAAGAAGAAACGTGATACACAACAATGTAACACTTCACAGGAGGCAGAAGTTGATAGAGGTGAATTGGAGTCCAGGAAAACCACCAAGTGTCAGAGTGATTGATACCCTCAGATAGTTCAGTGTATCAGCAACTTATTGTTCACAATAAAAGATGAGAGATGACAATATGATGTAGAATACTGAATTATATGGTTGACATGAAGCCACTTGTTGTGATGTTACACACATATTTCGATTTTATATCACAATTAAATGTGGTCGAAATAATAATTCATTTTCGATCTGTTATGAGGATCTCAGCCTTCTCACTATAATATCACAATAATAAAATCGGAGCTATAAATTTCAACTCAATATTCCACTTCTCACTGTTCATTTCAATAATGAAATCAATCACATGATTTACTTATGCAAAGTAACCATTCATTGGATATAAATGACAGTGTGTTTATTATAACAGATAACATCTGCTAATTAATTCACAATCAGTGAACATTTATTGCTCAATCTCTCTTTCCTACTTCAAGACTTATTTCACCCCGAAAAAAATCTTAATTTACTTTTTCAAAGTAATTATTCACACAAGGTGGGTATAATGACACAACAGCTGTTAATTAATTCATACTCTGGAAGTATTGATTTTCCGAAAAATAATCACAACAATCAGCACAAAAATAGTAATAATTGAATGAGCTAATGCACCGTCAATAAACTCATGATGGTAGGCTGAGTAAAAATTAGATTCACTCTCGAGACGTGATCTAATTCCAAACTAACAATAGCACGATCAAACACAGACTGACTGGAAAAACTAGAATTCACATGAATTCAATTTTATAAATTGTTATTGAAAAGGAGAAGTAATTCTCTTCTACAGACTAGAAGCTTGGCGATAGCAGTTAGCTAGTTGAGATAACGTTTATCTTATCTGCACAGCACAGCACAAGTAACTTCTCGATCCAACATAGAATTAATTCCAATTGAAATAATAATTATTTTATTCCAATTTATAGTAAGTCCTCCGACTTAATTTTCAAGTGGAATATTAGAAAATTTTAATCATAATCTGAAGCTAATAACCTCCGATTGCAGTACATCTCGACTCACAATCAAATGCAATTTATTCATTCCACATGAATAATTAATTGCAACGTAATTCACTTTCATCCCACAGTATAATAACGTCTGTTAATTAACTGCATCGTAACACTTTACACGGATTAAAGCAATTACCACCAGCTTCATTAAATGATTTCAATTATTATAACCATTACCTCATGGTTAAAATATTAGTCAGATCATACTGATTTATAATATTTTCTAATATTCTCTATCCACTCATTCCGCCATCAACTATTTATGGCAAATAGAAAACATGCTACTGCAAATTTTGTTTGTTAACCTGTACTTGGTTACAACAATATTGGTAATATACCGATCAAGAAAATTTAGTCTAGTTGGAATCGACTTTGGCTGTTATTAACTAGTCATAGACTGTAGAAAACTTTCTTGATTATCCTTGCTTGGTCACATCATAGCCTACTATTGTAAATAAATTTCAATCTGAAATTATTGGGATTGCCTTCAGATCAAAAGAAACGCATTAATTTGTCAATAATATTTTTTTCCATCTAATTCAGCCAGTGCTTCATGACTGATTATATTAATTAAACTGTAATGGTTGAGTTGCCATTTAGTTTAAGTAGGACTCTATTTTATAGGAAAAATAAACGGAATATGCTTTTTCCTCCTCTCTCTTTCAATATATCATTGACAAATTTCTTTCAACAACAATAAATTATGTCAGTCTATTAATATTTTCATTATTTTCGGAATCGTGCTAATGGTATTAATTTTCAAAATTCGGCTGATAAATTCGTGCTAATAATTCTGAATTAATTTTTTTCAATTTCTATGCAATTTTGTCTTTGATAACAAAATTTATTTTCCTCATTTTAAATGGGATAATTTATGAATCAAAAACAGCTCTAAAGCTGTGATATGATTGAACTCTCTATGTTATTCACCCCTTTTTGCCTCTTACCTCCTTATTGGCGGCGCGCGACACCTCTCTGGTATCCCATCCTCCGGATAGGCAGCGACCCTCTATAGACTCGTTCGGCCTCCTGCTGCTGTCCATCCGCTCGAATTCCGTCCACCTTTTCCGCAACTGCTCCATCACCATCCCCTTCCTCATCTTCGGGCAGGTATGGCTGGAGCTTGGTGCCCTTCTCGTGCACAGTAAACCTCTTACCGGCACTCAACATTTTCTCGACCTCATATGGGCCAGAAAATTCCGGTGCTAACTTCGCGGCAAGCTGATTAGCACCCGAGGACAGGTGACACTCCTTCCTGTAGACTAGCTGTCCAGGGTTCACCTTCCTTGTCCTCCTTTTCAATTATAATACCGGTTGGCATTATAATTCTCGTCTCCAATATCAGAAACTACTTCCTGTGTAGTTTCCAGCACCGGCAGTCTTCTAGACTGCACTGCTCGAAGATTATTTCCAGCTCCTTGCTGAAAATTATCCTCCTTCTTCCGCCTCTGGTACAGCTTTTCCGGACAGTTGAACCTCCAGTGCCCAGCTCGTTTACAGTGCCAGCAAATGAACTTTCCACGGGCTGGAGAAATTTTCTGAGAAATAAATTCCTCTTTTCCAGCCTTCCACACAGCTCCTACGTGTTCCTGGACTTGAGAAAATTTCTTCTTCTCCTGCTTCTTCACAGGAATAATTCCAGGTGGCTTCCTTGGCCTCCCTATGGCAGGCTGGGTTTTAACAGTAGCCAGCCTCGAGTTGATAGCTCCTTTTCCCACTTTTGGAGTTGAAATATCGTCTCCAATGTGCTTTTTGACGAGATGAGGATCCCATTCCACTGACCGGAATAGGGGTCTATTTTCACCCGGTGCTCACGAAGAAACTCCATACGAGCAGAATATCTGGAGAAGCCCATCCATTATTGTGAGTGTTGTTGATAGGGATATTCTGCCGATTTTCAGGTTGATTATAACACCACCTCGCAGACGTGCAGCCGCTCCATTAGCCATAGCAGCGCCGCGCTGCACAGGCTCTCGTTCCACTGCTTCCAAACTATTAAAAGCTTTAGAGCTAATATAGTTGGACTCTGCTCCGGTGTCGAGAAGAGCACTATACCGTCTGTCTCCTATTTCCACCGTAGTGAAGAGACGGCTGTCATCCTGGAGCTCCGGCTCTAGCTGGATTTGAAGCCTCGTTTTAACCACAGCTGTTTTATCAGAAGTCTTCTTCTGCTCTCTCTCACAGGAACAATTTGGTCGTGGCTTCCCGCACTTTGAGCAGAGTGAAACCTCCGACACTCTGATCTCCAGTGTCCCACCTTCTTACACTGCCAACACAAGGGTCCTTCTGTAGGCTGTTCACTCCGGCGCTGTGTAGTAGTCGCCTCCTGTCGAGGCTTGGTCTGCTTCCTCACCTCCTCCTGCTTCACAGCTCGTTGTCTCTGTTGAGCACTCTTCTCCTCGAATTTAATTCGTTCATATTGCCTCGCTAAGTGTAGCAAGTCGTCGGTGGTGTACGCTTCAGCCTCCCTGATGTAGAGCTTGTAGCGTGGTAAAAGATTTTTGTACAATCTCTGTACCTGGCTACTCTCTGAAAAACCACCTCTTCTCCTCATCAGCGTTAGCAGCTCCTCAACATAGTCGTCTATGAGCTCGCCTTCTTTCTGCCGCCTGTCGAGAATTTCACTCTCAAGATCCTCCACATAAGTAGGTGGATAGTAACGAGACCGAAAGTCTCTCAGGAAATCGTCCCAGTGTCTCCACTGTTCTCTCCTATTCCTCATCCATAAGGAACATTTCCCCGCTAACATTTCAGGTAGCGCTGGAAATAACTGTCTGCCAGACAAGCCATATGCTTGTTGCAGCTCCTCGAGCCGCTCCATAAAACTTGGAGCATCTCCACTCCCATCATATGAGAGCCGCCACCCTCGAACCTTGTCACACACGGCACCGGGTCCATACAGGATGTAGCAGGCACCGCTGGACTGGTAGGTGACCTCAACACATGCCTAGGCATGTTATCATGCCTCTCCGGCATCTCCGGCCTCACCAGTGCAGGCTCTGCCTCCTCGCTAACTGGTGCTGGCCTTCGCGCTCTTTGACGAAGCGCCTCCTCCCATTATCCA
>NW_024093009.1:0-14980 GCF_014356525.2 Nilaparvata lugens | reverse complement strand
GAGCATCTCCACTCCCATCATATGAGAGCCGCCACCCTCGAACCTTGTCACACACGGCACCCGGGTCCATACAGGATGTAGCAGGCACCGCTGGACTGGTAGGTGACCTCAACACATGCCTAGGCATGTTATCATGCCTCTCCGGCCTCCGCCTCACCAGTGCAGGCTCTGCCTCCTCGCTAACTGGTGCTGGCCTTCGCGCTCTTTGACGAAGCGCCTCCTCCCATTATCCAGAATGGGGAGCATCTCTCATTTGTTGCCATTGTGTCTGATTGAAGTGTGTTTACAAACCTATTTCTAAGAAAATATCCTGACATAGGTAACCTATACTTCGATCCTATTACTGATCCTACCTATCACAAAGCGCATACATGACCCAAATAATGTTATACAGAAAAATGAAATACTGTTCAATGAACTACACCCTCAAAAAAATAATTAAAATTTAACTTTCTATGATGCTTGACTGGATAAAAAATATACAAAGATATAAATGATACTATACTCAGGGCTTCCTGTTCTCTATTTCTATACCCTATTCTACTAATATAACCCAAAACTATATCCAAAAAATATCTGAATGATTGATTAAACCCAAATAACACTCTTTTGAAATAAAGCTACCCCCAAAGTAATATTGAATGAGAATGAATAATATCAACTTTCCTATAACCTATATAAAAATCTACATATGATTGAGCGCACCAAATATGAATTAAAAATGATATACAAAGTAATTAAGTGAATAGGTTAAACACTGAGAATTTGAAGAATTTAAACAGATAACTTTCTACCTGGCAATACTAATAATAATAATTATCACAATTCTGTAGCACACTCAATAAGAATTTCACACAAATGAAGGTGATTATGTATACCAATTCACTATTATGCACTTTCACTTGATACACTTCAGCAGATTAACTCAGAATCTGGCCCCTAGTTGCGGCGACATTTTGAACTCTTTCCCACTGTCGGTCTTTGTTTAGAGTGGGTTTCGAACTCCCTCACTCTATACGGTATTTTGCCGGCGCCAATCAATTACAATGATAAAATTAAACTAATAATTGAATTGATTTGAATTGAAAATTAATAACTTTACTGTAATTTCACTCACTGTGTGGATACTTATATTTCACTCACTGAACTAATAATAGTATTGAAGAAAAAATAAAGATAGATAGATCAGGGTCGTGTGTAAGGGAATGTTAAAGTGAAAGGCAAAACAAAGGTTAATTATGAATTTATTATTGAACTTTAAATTTATATGAATTTATAAAAATTGATCAAAAATATAGTAATGATTAGATATAAATACAAGGATTAAGTTTTTGAAAGTACAACAGTTCAAGTTTTAATTTCATACAAACAATTTAACAAACAGTTCCTATTTTAACAGGTTACTTGAAAAATAAGATATAAAATCAAAGTATTGAACAACTCTAGTTAAAAATATGATTATAGTCAAAAATAAGAGAATTGATAAATTTTAATGAATGAATATGATTAGGGGAGCCTTGCTTTAAAAAACTATTATTTGTGCTTAGAAGAAATTTCAACTGTAAGCTTCAAGAAGTTAATTAAAACTGTATCACAGATTTGTATTTAGAAGAGCTAAATAATTAAATTTGCTGTTTACTTTGATGCTATGTAATTTGATATAGTATTTGGGCTTTTTAGGGTGGGGTGGTGTGGATTTTAAATGAGAAAAATTGAAAATTCTAAATACAATCTTTACCTGGCTCAGTCAATTCCCTATAGGATAATTGAAGTCTGAGACCAAAAACTCACTCCTACACTGAACACTCTCCAAAATCCAAGAGACTCACGCAACTAACAGCAACTCACTGCAACTCTGCAATAACTGCCACTAACTGCAAGGCATGGTCTGCCTGTTTATATACTAGAACCACGATTTTCCACCCCTCATCACCCTCATTATTTAAAACAAATGATATCATATATTTATCAATATTTTAAACTCTGAAGTTTGGATACTGACAATTGAATGCATTGATTTGATTAATACAGTAGGCTAATCAATCTTATAAATCTAATATAGCAAATACTTCAATAATAAATACATGAAATGAACAAAATACAATGTCATACAGTATCATTACAATCGAGTTGAATAAATCAATTAATAAGATACCAATCAATTACTACTTAATTAATTAAGCAGGTTTCTTATACTCATTGTCAACCTGTTTCAATCAAATATACCTAATTTATTTATTTACAAATTGTCCTTAGCCTAGAATTCGGATTCAACTAACTTAATTAGCTTATAATAATTATTGAATTATAATTTATTGTACAACATTATTTGTTGAATATTTATACATATAGCCTAATCTACTTCACGCCCTAATTTATAAATACATTTACTCATATATCATATTCATCGTTTTATGTGATCACCATTCAAATAACTGATCATCAAATAATTGCTTCAATAATATCCATGTGCTGACCACGTGGTAAAATTGTAGCATATGCTGACCACGTGGTTACATTGAAAATTACATATCTATATTACTACTCTCCTAACTATATATCTATATCGCTATTCACAATCTTCATTCACCTGCCATCAACTTATGCTATAGATATATACAAGGGTTGACACAAAGCACAGTGGGCCATGTGGTTTCTATTGTAAACGTGTCTGTGACTGACGTTAGGAATGCTGTTAGCAAATTTCTAGGAAAGAATGATTTTGTCTCAAACTATTTTCAAAAGAATAATGCCCCAGCGTCTGTCTAGGTAAGCTATTCAAATGCATTCTCAATAGTTTCGAGAAACGGTTCTTTTTATTATTCTAGCTCTTCGAGCGTTCATATTCTTAAATACAATATGTTCAGAGCACGTGTTGCAACAAATAACAGAAATCTACAATTTTTAAATTTTAGGAGAGCACGTGGTCGCCATATGTGGCTCAAACTGATACCTGACCCAATCCCCTTGAAGAACAATGATACCGATTGTTTTCTAGGACAAAATCTGATGAATTTAGATTGAGTAGACTTGATAGTGATTGCATAAATTCAGATAGTAACGGATATCCTACTAGCACTAAAACTAACAGACGTAAATCAACAGATGTTAATTGTAATAGTTTACTTATAATTGATCAGTCATCTAATTTAGTAGTTGCTCATTGGAACGTTCAAGGCTTGATAAATAAATTGGATGAACTCACAAGTTTCAACTGCAAATTTGACGAAGACATATTATGTGTCTCTGAGCATTGGTTGGATTCAAATGAGCTGGCTGATATTGAAATTAGTGGCTATAAATGCATCAGCGCATATTGCAGGCCTACAGGGCAAAGAGGTGGATCTCTGATCTGTGTAAAGTCATCCTTAATTGCAGTTGAAGTTCCATTTTTGGTTGAATTATCCGTCGATAGGGTTTGTGAGATTTCGGCTGTTTTGATTAAGCAATATAATGTTATTTGCATTGAAATATACCGTGTACCTTTGGCGAGTAATTTCGAGGCTTTCACAGAGACGCTTTTCGGCATGCTTGATGTTTTAAATAGCAATAATATTTCCAATGCTAGCATTATCCTCTGCGGAGATTTTAATGTAAATTTGATGATGGATTCTAACAACAGTATGGTCTTTAAAAATTTGCTGTCAAGTTTCAATCTCAATTTAACAATCAATGAAGTTACTAGACCAGGTGAATCTACTCATTGTGAGGGGACATGTATTGACAATATTGCCACATCAATTCATTTTGAAAGGATTATCTCAGCAAAGGTTGAGCCGATGATTGTCTCGGATCATTTTGCTTTAGTGCTTAGTGCAGGGACACACGATCCGGCGACATCGCCGTCCGGCGTTTTCGCCGGACGAAGCTTCGCCGTCCGGTTGCAAGAAGTACACAGGAAGGCATGGGGCAGAACACACGACTCCGGCGACGCCGGCGACGGCGAAAACGCCGGCCCGGCGGGAAATTGATCCGGCGATATCGCCAGGTATTCTCTACTTCGCCGTCCGGTTTTGCCGCCGGAAAGCAGTAGCAGGGCATTGTACTATATGGAGATGAACACACGACACGGCGAAAACGCCGGACGGCGCTGTCCCCACCCATGCCACTTCTTTATTTATTAACATTTGTAACGTTACAAATGGGTAGGCTAGGGTTACAAGGGTAGGTTACAAGGGTAGGGTTGTAAGTAGGGATGGGTATCGATACATCGATGTTCAGGTATAGCGATCTATCTCATATTCTAGGTACACCTGACAACAATTCTCCTTGTATTATGAAAAATACCTAATTCTCAGCTTCAAGCATCATCACCAACTACATTGTCCTCACATTGATATTTTGCACAACGACATAAGTTCTTGAGATTATGTTCTATTAGAATTACCAGTAAGATACACTTCATTTCAGTATTTCCTAGTGGAGAGGCGCGCTTAAGGACACCTCAAGGATCAAAGTTTCAAACACATAACTTTCGACACAATGCTCAGATTTCATCGTACTACACTTCATCCTTCTCGGTTCGTCACGACGGTTCAAAATCATGCCTAATAAGTCAAATTCGGTCGAAAAATGGAAAATTTATTGTTGAGTGTACGGTACTTAAGCCCATATTCCAATACACAGAAAATGACCAATTTCTATATTCAAAGTTGCATGTCTTGTGAAATACTTCTGATAAAATTTCAAAATCTAGTGAGAATGTGAAAATATATTGTCCCCCTCCAATAAATAATACTTTCGATTCCAAAACAATTGGAAGTTAAGATTTTAAAAATGGTGATTTCCGGCAAAAACGCCAGATGGCAGCTTCGCCGTCTGTCGTGTGTTCTGAATGCTAATTGCCGCCGGGTCCGTCGAAAACGCCGGACGGCGATGTCGCCGGATCGTGTGTCCCTGCACTTAGCTGCCAACTTGATGTGACTGATCATACAGCTTCAGAATCTTCAAGAGGTAATAATAAGTCCAAAAGAATTATCAGACCACTTAATTACTCTAATATTGTTAGATTTGAATCAATAATTTCAAGAACTAATTGGTTAGATGTTTATGCATTCAATAGTATTGAGGATAAATTTGCTCATTTTTTAAATAAATTTCTTTGTATTGCTGATGCAGCTCTTCCTATCAGATGTGTAGAAAGTGGCAGATGTCCTCCAGTAAAACTATTGTGGTACACTGAAGAGATTGAAAATATAAAGGAACAATGCTTACTTATGTACAACCTCTATAAGATTTCCGGTTCTGCCACTCATAAAAGCATGTATAATCAGTTGAAAAGATCTTTTAAAAGATGGTAAAAACGTCTAAACTCGATTACAATAACAATTGTATTTTGCATGCCAAAAATGAACCAAGGGAATTGTGGTCAATATTTCCTCTGACTATTGACCACAATTCCCTTGGTTCATTTTTGGCATGCAAAATACAATTGTTATTGTAATCGAGTTTAGACGTTTTTACCATCTTTTAAAAGATCTTTTCAACTGATTATACATGCTTTTATGAGTGGCAGAACCGGAAATCTTATAGAGGTTGTACATAAGTAAGCATTGTTCCTTTATATTTTCAATCTCTTCAGTGTACCACAATAGTTTTACTGGAGGACATCTGCCACTTTCTACACATCTGATAGGAAGAGCTGCATCAGCAATACAAAGAAATTTATTTAAAAAATGAGCAAATTTATCCTCAATACTATTGAATGCATAAACATCTAACCAATTAGTTCTTGAAATTATTGATTCAAATCTAACAATATTAGAGTAATTAAGTGGTCTGATAATTCTTTTGGACTTATTATTACCTCTTGAAGATTCTGAAGCTGTATGATCAGTCACATCAAGTTGGCAGCTAAGTGCAGGGACACACGATCCGGCGACATCGCCGTCCGGCGTTTTCGACGGACCCGGCGGCAATTAGCATTCAGAACACACGACAGACGGCGAAGCTGCCATCTGGCGTTTTTGCCGGAAATCACCATTTTTAAAATCTTAACTTCCAAATTGTTTTGGAATCGAAAGTATTATTTATTGGAGGGGGACAATATATTTTCACATTCTCACTAGATTTTGAAATTTTATCAGAAGTATTTCACAAGACATGCAACTTTGAATATAGAAATTGGTCATTTTCTGTGTATTGGAATATGGGCTTAAGTACCGTACACTCAACAATAAATTTTCCATTTTTCGACCGAATTTGACTTATTAGGCATGATTTTGAACCGTCGTGACGAACCGAGAAGGATGAAGTGTAGTACGATGAAATCTGAGCATTGTGTCGAAAGTTATGTGTTTGAAACTTTGATCCTTGAGGTGTCCTTAAGCGCGCCTCTCCACTAGGAAATACTGAAATGAAGTGTATCTTACTGGTAATTCTAATAGAACATAATCTCAAGAACTTATGTCGTTGTGCAAAATATCAATGTGAGGACAATGTAGTTGGTGATGATGCTTGAAGCTGAGAATTAGGTATTTTTCATAATACAAGGAGAATTGTTGTCAGGTGTACCTAGAATATGAGATAGATCGCTATACCTGAACATCGATGTATCGATACCCATCCCTACTTACAACCCTACCCTTGTAACCTACCCTTGTAACCCTAGCCTACCCATTTGTAACGTTACAAATGTTAATAAATAAAGAAGTGGCATGGGTGGGGACAGCGCCGTCCGGCGTTTTCGCCGTGTCGTGTGTTCATCTCCATATAGTACAATGCCCTGCTACTGCTTTCCGGCGGCAAAACCGGACGGCGAAGTAGAGAATACCTGGCGATATCGCCGGATCAATTTCCCGCCGGGCCGGCGTTTTCGCCGTCGCCGGCGTCGCCGGAGTCGTGTGTTCTGCCCCATGCCTTCCTGTGTACTTCTTGCAACCGGACGGCGAAGCTTCGTCCGGCGAAAACGCCGGACGGCGATGTCGCCGGATCGTGTGTCCCTGCACTAAGCACTAAAGCAAAATGATCCGAGACAATCATCGGCTCAACCTTTGCTGAGATAATCCTTTCAAAATGAATTGATGTGGCAATATTGTCAATACATGTCCCCTCACAATGAGTAGATTCACCTGGTCTAGTAACTTCATTGATTGTTAAATTGAGATTGAAACTTGACAGCAAATTTTTAAAGACCATACTGTTGTTAGAATCCATCATCAAATTTACGTTAATGATCTTCCTGCAGCAATCTGTTGTAAAAATGTGAAACCTTTTATGTTTGCTAATGATTTAGCTGTTCAAATAAAAAATAATAGTCTTTCTGGTAGCTTGCATACGGTTAATGAGATAATTGAAGATTGGACAGCTTCTAATTCATTGTGTCATAATAAGGACAAAACTCAACTTTTGGAATTTGGATTCAGATTACAACCTGACAATGCAAAGTTTCTTGGTATAACAGTTTCAAAGCAATTTAAAATGGGACCTACACATCAAAATATTATGTGGCAAACTATCGAAGGGATTTTTATATTGAATAGATTGAAGTTCATTGTTGATAAGAGTGTTTTAATTTCAGTGTATTTTGCTTATCTTCATTCTCATTTGTATTATGGTGTTGTTGCCTGGGGTAATGATACGAATGTAAAGAAACTATTTGTGTTACAGAAACGAGCAGTAAGGGTTATTGCTAATGTGAATAGTCGTTTTCATTGTGTGGATTTATTTAGAAAATTCAACATTCTGACAGTACCAGCTATTTACATTCTTGAATGTCTTATGTATGTGAAAATTAATTTAGCAAGTATTTCTGTAAATAGCAACGTTCACAACCATTACACAAGAAATTCTGAATCTCTTAGAGTGAACCAGTGCAATTATGCAAATACATTGAACTGCTTTGAGGAGTTTGGTATAAGAGCTTATAATAAGCTTCCTGCACATTTGAAGGAGCTAGAAGTGGGTAAATTTAAGAGAACCATGAAAAATATTTCAATAGAAAAATGTCCGTATAGAAAAGAGGAGTTTTTAATTTGAGGGTATTTTTGTTTGCTGTTTGTATGCTTGTGTTTGGATTTTTATTTCTATGAATGTAAATACCTTTTATTCACCATGTTAAATTTATTATGACGATGCTATGCATTTGTATATAAATGTTTTTTGCAATAAAGAAATCTTGAATCTTGAATCTTGAATCTTGTTGACGAGCTCTCTTATCGCCTTTACCTAGAAATCGTGTCAACTGTGTTAGGACTTGTGAAGTGTTTAATTTTATTTTTTTCTTGGGTTAATGAGCAATACAGTGGACAAATATTTCAAATCTACGAGTGGAAGGCGAGAAGGTAAGAGACCATTGAGTTCACCAGACGAAATAGAAAGCAACAACCCAAAAAATCGACAACTACAATGAGTGGAAATTCGTCAACAGAAGCGGTTCAATCTCAGAATATCGAGCAGGTTTTGAGTAGGTTATGGATCAAAAACTTGAAATGTAGCTTCTAAATCTGATATTGAGGATTTGAAGAACAGTTTAGGAAATATGTGCGCAGAGAATGAAAGTAGAGGGAAACTGACATTCAAGACGGGCTTTTTTGCTCCAAAACCCCCTCCCCCCTCTCATCCCTCGTACATCCCGCCACCCCTTCCCGCCCGCCTGTAGGGTGGGGGGTGTTCTAAAAATAGATTTCCCCTTCCCCTTGCCCAGTGGTGGTGAGGGGGTTGAAAAGAGAGAGATATATCTTTCTCTCTTTCTCTCTCCCCTTCCCCTTGTCCAGTGGTGGTGAGGGGGTTGAAAAGAGAGAGATATATCTTTCTCTCTTTCTCTCTCCCCTTCCCCTTGTCCAGTGGAGGTGAGGGGGTTGAAAAGAGAGAGATATATCTTTCTCTCTCCCCTTCCCCTTGTCCAGTGGTGGTGAGGGGGTTGAAAAGAGAGATATATCTCTTTCTCTCTCCCCTTCCCCTTGCCCAGGTGAGGGAAAAAAAATTTTCCCTTTTTGGAGGAAAAATTCCCTCTCTATACTGACAGATTAAAGTGAATCCATATTTCTACATCTAATGCTATACTGTCAAATTAAAGTGAATGCTAGATGAGGGAAAAAAATCTCTTTGAGAGGGAAAAATTCCCTTGGTGACAGATTAAAGTGAATCCATATTGCTATACTGTCAAATTAAAGTGAATGCATATTTCTACATCTAATGCTATACTGACAGATTGAAGTGAATCCATATTGCTATACTGACAATTAAAGTGAATGCTAGATGAGAAAAAAATCTCTTTGAGAGGGAAAAAGTGAATCCATATTGCTATACTGACAAATTGAGGTGAATGCTAGATAAGGGAAAAAAATCTCTTTGAGAGGGAAAAATTCCCTTGGTGACAGATTAAAGTGAATCCATATTTCTACATCTAATGCACGTGCGCTCACTCCTCACCCTCTCCCCCTCTAGACAAATGACACTGCGCTCTGCTCTCTGCTAGGTTCCTCTAGAATAACTCCTGCATCGAAAACCGTTACATTCGTTACATGAAAAAATGTCTAAATCGATTTATCATCTGTGACAAGTGTTTAGCCGTTAAAGTTACTTCACTCTCTCTCATAATATCTCATCCTTTTACAAGATTTATGTAGAAAACGATATAGTCAAGAATGTCTAGGGTGAAATTTGAAACTGCAGGTGTTTAAATACTTCACTCTCTCTCACACAAGTGTTTATGCAATCAATCATGGTCAAAAATGTCTAGACTGAAATTTGAAACAACATGTGTTAAAGTTCACTCTCTCTCTCACGCAAGTGTTTATGCAATCAATCATAGTCAAAAATGTCTAGGGTGAAATTTGAAGCAGGAGGTCTGTACTTCACTCTCTCTAATAATATGACATCCTTTTACAAGATTTATGTAGAAAACCGATATAGTCAAAAATGTCTAGGGTGAAATTTGAAACTGCAGGTGTTTAAATACTTCACTCTCTCTCACACAAGTGTTTATGCAATCAATCATGGTCAAAAATGTCTAGACTGAATTTGAAACAACATGTGTTAAAGTTCACTCTCTCTCACGCAAGTGTTTATGCAATCAATCATAGTCAAAAATGTCTAGGGTGAAATTTGAAGCAGGAGGTCTGTACTTCACTCTCTCTAATAATATGACATCCTTTTACAAGATTCATGTAGAAAACCGATATAGTCAAAAATGTCTAGGCTGAATTTGAAACTGCAGGTGTTTAAATACTTCACTCTCTCTCACGCAAGTGTTTATGCAATCAATCATGGTCAAAAATGTCTAGACTGAAATTTGAAACAACATGTGTTGAAGTTCACTCTCTCTCACACAACTGTTTACAAGATTTTATGTTTTCGGAGCCAATATAAAGTCTTATATTTGACTAAATCCATTTTTCTGTAATAATTTGCACTACCTGATTTTCGGAAAGGTTGTGTTCCTTGGCCTCAATCCAGTTCATGTGAAAACTTACCTGGGCATATTTGGATACAATGTCCAGGGCCACTCTGTGGATGAATAAATTTAGATAGTCAATGAATGGAGCCGAACATTGCAGTCTCATGACAGTACCCTCTTCCGAATTTTTAATTGCCTCAGCATTTCATCACGAACGCTTTTCACAGCGACTCCCATCTCGTTTTTCTTAATAAAATCTCCTATATCATTTTTAGTTGCGTACTTTTCTGCAATTTGCTTAATCAGAATAGCAATAGCATCTTTTGTAATGAACTGTTCAATACCTTCCATAATATTAGCTTTTATTGCACTCACCATTTCAGATAATCGTTTTTCAAACTCTTCCTTTGTTAATGAAGAACTAATCAATTTCTGCAAAGCAGATTCTAAATATTGCTTATCAATTGATGATGGCTGTGTTTCATTTACTTTAGTAAAAATTTCTGTACTAAGTTGTTTTAATTTAGTATTGAGATAGTTTCTGTCCAGCACCTCCAAATTCTTAATTTTATCTGATACGGCTTTTAATTTCTCATCTAAATAAGCTTTATCAACTTTATCGTTGTTAATACTGAGCAACTGAGATGAAAAGCTGTCTGTTAAAGTTTTCACTTCTCCTAGAGCGGATTCTAAATTTAGAGTTCTCTCTGCAATAGCTTTATCGATATTAGCACTGAAATTTTGTAATGTACTTAGAATTTGTTCTCTTTCAATTATGCTCACTCCAATATTCTTTGTATTTTCCAAACGAGTTTGGTTATTTGTGAATCTAAATAAAATTTCACAGCTTCGCTGATTCCTTGTTGATTTATCGATTCGA
The DNA here is from genome assembly GCF_014356525.2 of Nilaparvata lugens. NCBI lineage: Eukaryota > Metazoa > Arthropoda > Insecta > Hemiptera > Delphacidae > Nilaparvata > Nilaparvata lugens. The sequence continues at coordinate 3,761 of NW_024093009.1, read as the reverse complement.
TTATCTTCTGTGTTATCGAGTCAATATCACACGTAAGATTAGCAACAGCTCCGCTAGCACTAGCCGTATCAATTCGACCGAATTGATGTAGAGTCATCGTAACACTAAACAATTAATTTTGCTTCTTTTAGCTCTTCAATTATAGACGCGATCTCAATATCATGCCGGTGTTGCCAGTAGCTTTTGAGGAATAGAGTAAATTCAATCTTTCCACTAATTCGTCAAAATTATCAAAGTATTGATAAATTCTATCATGAGAATTATTTTTTTGCAAATTTCAATAAACCCCACCCCTTATTTTTACTAAATTTTTACTGGGAAATAACTTTTGAATCATTTGCGATTTAATTCCCTGATTTCGTTTAACATACCCTCTTCGATCTGAATGTATGCCTGTAAGTGTTAAGATTTTTTATACTTATCCAGATCTCTCTGATTATAAAGATTTGAGTTTGGTCTCGCACTGAATAATAACTCAAGTAGACCATGTGTTAAACGAAATCTTTCATTATTAATATCTATATAACCGTTATCGAATATTACTTGCTGATTTCCAATATAATACACGTCATCTTTAGAATTATATGAAATTCCATAAATGATTGAATTATTCAATTTTTCCGCATGAAACGTTTTTAGATATTGTGACAGCACATCATCGTTTCTGCTAGAACCAAGTAAACTGTTTTCAAATTTAGTCGAGCTTAAAAAATTGTCTGTTGAACTCTCATAACTCTGTTCATCCCCCTCCTCATATCATCAATTTCCATACTCTCCTCTTTTACTTCTTCCTTTTTTGGTTTTACACCAGAGTGTGAGAATTGTTTTTTCCCAGTTCAATTATGGGCTCTATCAACGGCGAGAACGTTTTCCTATTGTATTCCTCCGATTGTTTTTCAAAATTGACTAAGCTTTTATGCTTCTCTCTAATTACTTTTCTCAATTTCTTAATCTTTTCGATTAAACCAACGTTCTTTCTATTCAGTTTTCTGCTGCTGTATGACAACATGACTGCACAAAGAATTAATCTCTACTGAATGGTAAGAAACGTATCGAGCGAATCTCGGTATTTGCCACTATTAATTCCACACTCGCTCATAATAGTTACAAAATTATGAGGTTACGATTCCAAACTTTATGACAAAGTTTAACGAAATCTTTATAAGAAATATCTCCTCCAACATGATCTCTGTGAATTAATTTCAGACTCAATAATCTACCTTGAAGATTATAATCATATTCGCATTGTCCCTAGTGAAATGTTTCTGTGTAGCTCCATAACTCTGAATTAAATATGCAGTGTCAATATTACGATGTCGTCCCATGGTAGAATATTCTCTTATTTGAGGTACGTGATTAAGTTGGAAGTCGTCGAATATGACAAGAGAAAATTGTTGAATTTTGTTTGGGTGAGGTATAGATTCCGAATTGCTGTTTATATGAAATTCAATACCTTCATTTTTGAAAAGACTTTTCTCAAAAACAAGTACTTATCTCTATACTCACTCTCGTGTGCAAGTATATAGTTTTAAATCTCAACCCATTCTTTGAAAAAATTAAATTAAATAGCAAATTGGTCTTGCCACAGCCTGGAGAGCCTATTATAAGGATCCTTGCATTATGTGGTAACACTTACCATTTTTACACCATGTTGGCATTTCTTTCTCTCTTATAACATTGTCGAAATTTACTATCGGAATCATGTTTGTCACATGTACAGCATGTGATCTGATAAGGAACTGATAAGTTATCAGAGAGGAGGCGAGTCAGCACATGGCTAGACAGAGGCTCCCTCCCACTGATAGAAGTTTCTCACTTCAACTGGCCCTCTCTTTCCTGCACCCTCTTCACGAGAATGCATCTGTTGCTTGAGCCTTAGCAAATTACGAAACTTCAGATTGAAATGGAAAGCAATGTTTGATGAGGAGCTATATATTTTCAACGAATGTACATCATGATATTTACACTGAATGGAATGTATTTACAATAGATTATTCACAATAAATGTACATGATATTTACAATAGATTACAAAAGATTATTTTTCATCTAATAGTTGATCTTTACTAATATAACTAGGTGTTGAAAACCCAATCCATTTCACTAGCAATCCTTTTTTATCACGTTTTAATATTTTTTCAATCAAATACACTTGTCTCTCCGATTCGTTTAATTGTGTTTTTTAATTTCTTCTGCATAAAACCTACCACTTATTACTTCTCCGTTTAGATCTCGCAAGCTATACGTTACAGGTTGAGAAGGAAATATAGAATGAATTACAAAATACTCTGCGCTCCAGTTTATGTTATAAGATTTATCGAAAAGAACCCTTTTCTTTGAGATTCGTACAACATCTCCTAGCTTAAATTTCGGTTTTGAATTTTTCAATTTATATCGTCTATTGAATGCAGAATTCAAAGACATTAAAACATGATTATGATCTTTTTTCCCCACATCTTTAGGTTTCATTCTAATGGATGAATGCATTGTTGCATTATAATCACAAACTAAACTGTCTAGTTGCGATATCCAGTTTTTGGTTCCATGTTCAGTTAAATATCTATAATTTTTGCTTTAAGTGTTCTATTAAACCTTTCAACTATGGAGGCTTTCTTATCGGTAAAACATGATAATGTTTAATACTATATCTATCTAATAACGCTTTAACTTTTGAATTAAAGAATTCTGTTCCCTGATCTGTTTGGAACAGCTTAACTCCCTTATTTTTAGAAATAATTGGTTCGAGAGCGTTAAATACAGATTGGCTTGCCTTGTCTTTTAATGGTACACAATATGCAAATTTTGAAAAACAATTAATAACAGCTAAGATATATTTGTAACCCTTATTAAAACGCGATAAACTCGTCATCTCAATGAGATCTGCTTGAAGCAAGTCTTTTCACTTTTCAACTCATATTTGTGAGTGGGAAGGTTCACACGCGGCATGCTATGAAGCTCTAAAGCTAGCTTGGATCTAATAATATTCATGATATTTACAACAGTCAATCAGTGGTGTTGGATGATTGTCACGGGACATACTGAGCAATCAGTAAGAGTGTTGTGGGCACTCTATAATGTCCAAATGGGAGAGTATCAACACCATTCTCAGCAATGTACCTCTTATCATCATAAGGACTCAAACAGATTTTTGCACATTCAACCTGATACATGGTGTGATTATAGGATCTTAACATATTAAATTTTTCAATGTGTTCACTACGTTCAAACAATGATTCTTATATAAATTAAAATTAAGTTTTTCTACTTTCACTCCGCTCTGTACACCTTTGCTATACATTTATTTACAGGTTCTTCATTCTCGTTACATACTAAAAATGAGTAAAGTTTGGATCGAAGTTCCGATCACGTTCGGACTAATTATTTGCCAGCGTTTACATAGTGGATTGAAATGTACTTATCTAACTGTTTTCATCCGTGATAATTTTAACATTCATTTGCTTACGAGAAGATTGAATAGTTTTTCCAAATATCAAGTTACAACAGGCCTTAAAGAAGGATATTTCAAATTTATTTTTCGCGTTCTGTCTATTCCGGATATTGAACTCGATGTAGCTTTTCAGCCAGGGAGATTGGGAAAAGCTAATGACGCGATGCACTTTCAATAATTTCAAACCGAGCTGAAGGTAGAGCTTTAAATTGACATAGTGAACAATGTACTTTCACGGTCAAAAGTGTGTTCATGAGCTTTTTGGTTCCATTTTGACCGTTCTCATTTGTTTGGTAGTTCGACAGCAATTTGCG
>NW_024093008.1:0-16220 GCF_014356525.2 Nilaparvata lugens | reverse complement strand
GAATTTATTCTAATGTGCTCTCTCTGCGCTGGCATAGCCAAGTTGACTTGAATCAGCTAATTGACGTGTTTGGGCGACCGAATGTGGTAGCAGCTACCTTTCATGGTGGCCAATTGCCACACGAGCTTTTACAATTTAATGAAATGTAGACTCCAATTCCACCCTCCTTTATCTCTCTCTCACACCTTTTACCCCTACTGTACCCCTCTTCCTCGCCTAAATTACCCCTCTTTACACTTCACTCTATCTGTCTTACTCGTTCTTTTATCCCTCTTTACAGTTTCCTTTCTATATTTCCACTTTTACTTACTTTTCACCACATTATACACACTCTACTCTATCTCTCTCACTTCTTAACCCCTCTTCATGGAATCCTATCTATCTCTCTCACTTTCTTCTTTACCACTCTTTACACTTTCCTATCTATCTTTCTCACTCGTTTCTTTGCCCCACTTTCCACTGATACACTTCTCTCGATCTCTTGCGTGTACTTCTTTATCCCTCTCTCTCTCTCTCGCTCTCTCTCTCTTCTCTCTCTCTCTCTCTCTCTCTCTCTCTCTCTCTCTCTCTCTCTCTATCACTTTCACTTGCTTCTTCACCTTTCTTTACAGACCTCTCTCTAATTCTCTCTAACTCTCTCATACACTTCTTCACACTCTTTACACACACACACTAACTCTATCTCTTTTATTTGCTTCTTTACCCCTCCACCCTTTTCAACCATTCTTCTACCCATACTTTACCTCCTCCAGCCATTTTTAACATAATCTTTCACTCTCTTTACAACCCTTAGTGCCTGTTGCACAAAAGCCGGTTGAATTTTAACCGAGATTAATTCCACGATAACCAATCAGAGAAGCCGTCTCATCAGAAAGGCCTTCTCTGATTGGTTCTCGTGTAATTAATCACGGTTAAAAATTAACCGGCTGTTGTGCAACCGGCACTGACTCTCTTAGGGCCGTTTTCACAGTGCCAGTTTAAACTAAATTTCATCTTAAACTGGATTAAATCTATCAAGTATCATTTTTAAAATGTGATTCATCTTGAGTTTAAGCCAACAGCTGATTGAATTCAGTTTAAGCTTTCACTGTGCAAACGGCCCTTAGAAACTCTTACTCGTTTCTTTACCACTCTAGACCACTTTCCATCTCTCTTACTTGTTTCTGGATTCCTCCCTCGTTTCAGCTAATTCACGCTTATTTTACATCTTCTTCCTATTTTTCTCATTCCTCTAACAGTCTTAGTTCCCCTTCATATCTCTTACTTCTAATATATCAAATCACGTACCACCTTAATTCACCCAATTTTATCCTAACTTTAATTCCTCCACCTCATCCCTTACTACATTAATCCCTATTTCGGGTAAACCTACCCCTGTCACCACCATCTATTTCCCCCTAATTCACCCCTTTTACCCGCTATTTCACAAGGTTTTTGTCACAACTCCTTCCCCCCCTCAAACACCCAGAATTACCTCCAACTTCACCCTACAACCCTTTCTCCCCAATATAACCTCTTCTAAACCTCTTACTTCACCACTTTTACCTGCTCTTTCACCAAATTTACTTCTTAAGCAACTCGTCTACCCCTAAAACATCCAGCATTATTACCGCCAATTTTCCCTACACCCTTACTTCCCAACTTTGAACCCTCTTTCACCTGATCTTTCCTAAATTTTACCTCTCAACCCATTTCCTTTACCCCCCCCCTCAAACTCCCTTCATTACCCCTAAATTTACTCTACAAGTCAACTTTTACACCCACACTCCTCCTATTCCACCTCCCTGGGTCTTTTACTACCCTACAACCTCCTCCTGAACCCCTCTGTCAATCACTTTTTCTCAAAGTTAACCCCCTCAAACCAATTCGTTTACCCCTCAAACCAATTCGTTTACCCCTTAAACCAATTCGTTTACCCCTCAAACCACTTCGTTTACCCCTCCAACATCCAGCATTCCTCCTGACTTCCCCTACACCTCACTCTCTAACTTTACCCCCTTCCGAATCCTTTTATACCCCCATTAACCTCCCAAAACCCGACAAACCCTGACTCAGCCGGCCGTATCCAATTGATTAATTGGCATTTCATTGGAGTTGGCACAAAATTGACAGAAAGTGAATGTCGAATTAATGCATTTGCCTTGTGAACACCCAAATGCCCGCGGCATGTGTCCGATCTCATACGTTGCAACGTTGCAACAGTTACGCCGCTGTATCGGTTTGAAGTATGGTTTGTTTCATGGGAGTGAGAGAGGGAGTGAGTGAGGGAGAGAGAGAAAGATTAGATTAGATTTATTTATTTATGTAAGTTACAATATTTACTGCTTATACACTAATTTACTTATACACTGAAAGAGAGAGAGAGAGAGAGTGAGAGAGTAAATGAGAGAAAAACGACGGTTTATGTTCAGTACATTTTCACCTAAAATTGAAAATAAGCTCGAAATTCGATAAAATGTGATTATTTAATTGCAAACTGTTGGCAACTGTTGATTCTATTGAAAATAATTCACTATGAAGAGATAGCAGAACTCGTATGTCTCCAGCGTTATTGTACTGTCTCCAGCTGGCTCAAATCTTTGTTTATAAGTAAACTTGAGATGCGCGTGAACACTAGCGTCAGGTGATCAATTTTCATAATCATAACGGCAAGGAAAGTTGTGTGAGTGCGCCAAACCAGATTTTTTATTTATAAATTGGCAGTCACACACGAAACCTATTTCGTTCAAATGGAATCGGTAATCAATTGGACGCAGAATTTATTCTAATGTGCTCTCTCTGCGCTGGCATAGCCAAGTTGACTTGAATCAGCTAATTGACGTGTTTGGGCGACCGAATGTGGTAGCAGCTACCTTTCATGGTGGCCAATTGCCACACGAGCTTTTACAATTTAATGAAATGTAGACTCCAATTCCACCCTCCTTTATCTCTCTCTCACACCTTTTACCCCTACTGTACCCCTCTTCCTCGCCTAAATTACCCCTCTTTACACTTCACTCTATCTGTCTTTACTCGTTCTTTTATCCCTCTTTACAGTTTCCTTTCTATATTTCCACTTTTACTTACTTTTCACCACATTATACACACTCTACTCTATCTCTCTCACTTCTTAACCCCTCTTCATGGAATCCTATCTATCTCTCTCACTTTCTTCTTTACCACTCTTTACACTTTCCTATCTATCTTTCTCACTCGTTTCTTTGCCCACACTTTCCACTGATACACTTCTCTCGATCTCTTGCGTGTACTTCTTTATCCCCTCTCTCTCTCTCTCTCTCTCTCCTCTTCTCGTCTCTCTCTCCCTCTCTCATCTCTCTCTCTCTCTCTCTCTCTCTCTCTCTATCACTTTCACTTGCTTCTTCACCTTTCTTTACAGACCTCTCTCTAATTCTCTCTAAACTCTCTCATACACTTCTTCACACTCTTTACACACACACACTACTCTATCTCTTTTATTTGCTTCTTTACCCCTCCACCCTTTTCAACCATTCTTCTACCCATACTTTACCTCCTCCAGCCATTTTTAACATAATCTTTCACTCTCTTTACAACCCTTAGTGCCTGTTGCACAAAAGCCGGTTGAATTTTACCGAGATTAATTCACGATAACCAATCAAGAAGCCGTCTCATCAGAAAGGCCTTCTCTGATTGGTTTCGTTGTAATTAATCAGGTTAAAAATTAACCGGCTGTTGTGCAACCGGCACTGACTCTCTTAGGGCCGTTTTCACAGTGCCAGTTTAAACTAAATTTCATCTTAAACTGGATTAAATCTATATCAAGTATCATTGTTAAAATGTGATTCATCTTGAGTTTAAGCCAACAGCTGATTGAATTCATTTAAGCTTTCACTGTGCAAACGGCCCTTAGAAACTCTTACTCGTTTCTTTACCACTCTAGACCACTTTCCATCTCTCTTACTTGTTTCTGGATTCCTCCACTCGTTTTCAGCTAATTCACGCTTATTTTACATCTTCTTCCTATTTTTCTCATTCCTCTAACAGTCTTAGTTCCCCTTCATATCTCTTACTTCTAATATATCAAATCACGTACCACCTTAATTCACCCAATTTTATCCTAACTTTAATTCCTCCCCTCATCCCTTACTACATTAATCCCTATTTCGGGTAAACCTACCCCTGTCACCACCATCTATTCCCCCTAATTCACCCCTTTTACCCGCTATTTCACAAGGTTTTTGTCACAACTCCTTCACCCCTCAAACACCCAGAATACCTCCAACTTCACCCTACACCCTTTCTCCTCTTCTAAACCTCTTACTTCACACTTTTACCTGCTCTTTCACCAAATTTACTTCTTAAGCAACTCGTCTACCCCTAAAACATCCAGCATTATTACCGCCAATTTTCCCTACACCCTTACTTCCCAACTTTGAACCCTCTTTCACCTGATCTTTCCTAAATTTTACCTCTCAACCCATTTCCTTTACCCCCCCCCTCAAACTCCCTTCATTACCCCTAAATTTACTCTACAAGTCAACTTTTACACCCACACTCCCTATTCCACCTCCCTGGGTCCTTTTACTACCCTACAACCTCCTCCTGAACCCTCTGTCAATCACTTTTTCTCAAAGTTAACCCCCTCAAACCAATTCGTTTACCCCTCAAACCAATCGTTTTACCCTTAAACCAATTCGTTTACCCCTCAAACCACTTCGTTTACCCCTCCAAACATCCAGCATTCCTCCTGACTTCCCCTACACCCTCACTCTCTAACTTTACCCCCTTCCGAATCCTTTTATACCCCAAACCACCCTCCCAAAACCCGACAAACCCTGACTCAACCGGCCGTATCCAATTGATTAATTGGCATTTCATTGGAGTTGGCACAAAATTGACAGAAAGTGAATGTCGAATTAATGCATTTCCTTGTGAACCCCAAATGCCCGCCGCATGTGTCCGATCTCATACGTTGCAACGTTGCAACATGTTACGCCGCTGTATCGGTTGAAGTATGGTTTGTTTCATGGGAGTGAACGGAGGGAGTGAGGGAGAGAGAGAAAGATTAGATTAGATTTATTTATTTATGTAAGTTACAATATTTACTGGCTTATACCCAATTTACTTTATACACTGAAAGAGAGAGAGAGAAGAGTGAGAGAGTAAATGAGAGAAAAACGACGGTTTAGGTTCTTGCAGGTAGTCAGGTGAGAAAAGAAGAGTTATGTTTTGGAAATGAGAGATGCTGATACAGCAATATGCAAAGCGGAAATTTTGATGTTTCGCGGGTATCACCATTATGGAGACCAAATGCATAGAAGCTAGAGAGTAGGCCTATTGAATTCTATACCCTCTGAGTAGGCCTATTGAATTCTATACCCTTTGAGTAGGACCTACAGAGAGTAAATTCTATACTATATGATAAAAGTACCTATGTCAAAATTATGGAAATGCAATTGTTTCCTTGTATATATTATCCTATACGTTTGTGATGAGGAATCAATGAAGAATCAATCAAGGTTTTCAGTGCAATTTAAACTTGGGTAATTGTGATTGTCCCACCATTAAAAAAGTCAATAATACTAAGTACTTGGGAATCCTAATTGATGAAACCTTAAATGGATGATCATATTAAATACATATGTAGACAAATTAGATAGTTTATCTTTTAATTTTACCAAGTTAACAGAATTTTATAAGAACCACCTGAAAATGATGTATCATGCTCTAGTCAAGTCAATTCTGCAGTATGGCATAGTTGTTTGGGGAGGCTGTTTCAACTGTCATATTGCTGAATTATTTGTAACACAAAAACTGATATTAAAACTATATTAAGCAAACCCAGGCTCTATCCACCGGATATGGTTTTTAGTGATTTTGAGGTCATGACTATACGTCAATTATATATAAAAACCGTAATTGAGTACTTAATAAAATATAGATCCGATTTTCCTCTCACATAAACTCTACACTTAATTATTATAATCTCAGGGCCACTGCTAACATATGTAACCTATAACACTAATATTGAATGTATAAGGAGGCAGTTAATTTACATAGGTACTAAAATAAAAACCTCATTCCAAATCACTTCTTCATGGACAATAAGATCAGCGGAAAAATTAAACTGGATATAAAAAACTGGACATACAGTAATTTCTTCTTTCATTTAGATATATGACTCGAGATTTCTGCTCCAGCATTGTTTTTTCATTTTTCAGTGGACTCGCTTACCTTTATTTTGAGTACCTATTCCTCTGTTTTCTTCTTCCCCTTTCTCCCTTACCTTTTTCCCTCATTACTCTCTTCTCTTCTTTGCCTGCCTATTACATGGGAAACCATAGTTGGCTAGGTATCTTCCTCTCTTTTTTTCTCTTCTCCAACACCCCAACCACAAAGCCCATGGTTTTTTATATTGTAACTTTTATTGTGTTTTATTTGTTTCAAATTTTTGTAATTTTGTTTTGTCTTGTTATGTGTGTTTTTAATAAATAAATTGAAATAATTGAATCAATCCTATAAGTTGATCAGGTATAGACAGCAAAAAATTATACATTTATTTTGTGAAAAATATTGTAATTTATCATTCAATGGCTTGAGTAGAGTGAAGTGGGAAGTGGAGGTATTAAATAAAATTGAAATTATATAATAAGAAATTGCAGACGATTATAACTCACGTTCTAGATGTAGGAATACAAGATAATCATAAATGAAATTTTATAAATACAAAAAGTGTAGAAGTGCAGGGAAATAAGAGAAAATTTATCAAATGGATAAAGTAATTCAAGCTTCAAGTGACAGAAATTGAGTAAGAGAAGAATATATTAGCATTAATTTGTATTATAATTTTCTTAAATTTTGGGTTATACATAATATTCAGGAAGACGATATAGAAGACAAAAAATGTTCCAATAAATTCATGATTAATAGTATGTCTTCTATATTATTATCTTCTCATATACTGTTTATATGATATTCTATGTACTGTTCTCTATTCCTTCTCTATCTCGAAATGTGTTCAAAAGCTCGTTGAAGAAATGGCTCTTCAGCATAGGCTGGATTGGAGCTGAGAGGCTAATTCACTCACACCTTACACCTAGGAAGAGTAAATGCATTGGGGAATAGCTTCATACATTAATATTTCGAAATGCTAAATTCATTTATACACTCATACCTCACGTTCAAGTATTTAGAGTTCAAAACATAATAGAGGCTTATAAAACAATAAATTACCTCCGGTGTTTGGGTCCTCTTGCTCTCCCACTCTAGATATCAAGCTACACCCAACACTATAATTATGTTATCACTTATAATTCACTTACTGTTATTTGAATCTTATTTTTGTGATTTTAATCACACATATTGTAATTTATAGTAAATATACCGTAACAACTGAATAATACTGCTTGCTGGAACTGTCCCCCAATCTCAGACGCATAGTCTTACTGGGGACATTCCACTCAATCAATATGTTCTTGTACTGTGTTGTAAAAATGCAATTCTTATTTTGTTGAATATCAAATATAAATATGTACATGTATTTTATGCCAAGTGGAAATAAACGAATTGAATTGAATTGAATCTTGTACTACACCATGAATATTTCGTACATATCGTAATAGTTACTTTTTCACGTACACAATAGTTCATGTTCTTCGAATAGCATCCAAAGCAAAGTAACCCGATGAAACCATAACCACATCATATTACCAATTTATACAGATAATTTTCCAACTACAAAATAAATAATTTACTAAGAATCCATGAATTCTGAACACCGAAGACAACACAATTATTCGAACCAAAGCAATGTCTTTAGAGCATGTAAGTATTTAACCTGAGGCCGCACTGCTAGATGGTTACACACAGAACAGTGATTTTGTTTTTAGTCGGGGCGTTTAGAATAAAATACATGGGCGTTTATGGAGCAGCATACACTCTTGTTTACTATCTACCGACGGCTGTTGTATGACGCAATGATTAAAACGGCTGATTTTCATTTCTGTGTGTGGCTCACAAATCTTCTCCCATAAGGATCACATGTGAACTTTGAAGGACCGTAGCAAAGAGTCCTGGAGTCGGATTATAATTTTGATAGGCCATAAACCTAGTCCTGAACATAACGAACCTAACTAAAAAAAATCATAAGATTCGGTGCACTCATAAAAAAATCTGGTGTGGCGCACTCACACAACTTTCTTGCTGTTATGAGAATTGATCACCTGACGTTAGTGTTCTCGCGCATTTCAAGCCTACTTATAAACAAAGATCTGGACAATAACGCTGGAGATATACGAGGTCTGCTATCGCTTCATAGTGAATCGTTTAATAGAATCAACAGTTGCCAACAGTTTGCAATTGGATAATCACATTTTCTGGAATTTCGAGCTTATTTTCAATTTTAATTGAAAATGTTACAAAACATCAATTGTAGAGATTTTCATGCTTAATCTTTTCCACTCGAATTTTTTAGTTTAAAGTGTATCTGAAGCCTGATAATTGAGAATCTAAAATCAAACTTTGCATAGATTGGGCGGAGCTCCTGAAATTTTCACAGATATGGGACTTGTGGAAGTTGATAGAGCTTATCGATGACTATTCCAGGTATAACTTTAATCGATATCGTTGGAGCCGTTTTCGAGAAAATCGTGAAAAACCCTGTTTTCGACAACATTTTAGCCATTTTAGCCGCCATCTTGAATTGCATTTGATTGAAATTGTTCGTGTCGGATACTTATAGTGTAAGGACCTCAAGTTCCAAATTTCAAGTCATTCCGTTGATTGGGAGACGAGATGTCGTGTACACAGACGCACATACACTCATACACACACACACACACAGACCAATACCCAAAAATATTTTTTTTGGACTCAGGGGACCTTGAAACGTATAGAAGTTTAGAAATTGTGGTACCTTAATTTTTTCGGAAAGCAATACTTCCTTACCTATGATAATAGGGCAAGGAAAGTAAAAGTTATTGTATGTCGAAATTTGAGGCTCGATTTTTATTTATATAGATGATAATATATAAGATAATAGAGAAAAGGATCGGCTTATACACGTACGGGATAGAAAATTCACGAATATCATTACGCCTGAACTATACTCAACTGATCAACTTGGAATTTTGCATATAGATTCTCAATTTACCGAGGATGGTTATGGGCCCATTTTAGATTCTTCAAGATTTTAGTGAGTCAAGTATCAAGTTTGTCAAGTTTTCAATTATTAGACCCTTGCAGAGCACGGGTTACCAGTTAGTGATTAATAAAGTCTTCAAAAGAGGGTACTTGGATTTTTTAATTTCCTGTTATTTATATAGTAAGACTCGAGAGTGCAGCCATGTATGTAGGCTATATAGTATGTATAAAATTTTCTGTGGGTGGATGTATATATAGTATGTATGTAAGTTTGTGTAGATGGTATATAAGTGGCACTGGCAGTAGCGGCGTGACGTGACTAACACACGTGATACGTTGCGCTGCCAGACCTCCGTGATCTAGAGAGGTAATTCCCAGAATGCGAGTCACGTCCCAAACTTGATCTACTCCATCCGGGGATTCGGTATTAATCGGCATTGAACTATCGGTGGATCAGTTGACTCGAGTCATCTGTTGAGTCAAATAGTAATCTGTTGAGTCAGATGCGTCTTCTGTTGATTCACATCAGTCAACTATTGGTGAAATAAAGAAAATTACTATTAGCGAACCTTTACCTTTGAGCTTAATCAGTTAGCTTGAGTGGAAATGAACAGTGATTGAATAGATAAGACTTCCTCTTCTACTTCTTCTTCTTCTACTTTTTCTACTCTTTTTCTTCCTCTTTTCCTTCTTCTCACGTCTTCTTCTTATTTTTCTTCTTCTTCTTCTTCTTCTTCTTCTTCTTCTTCTTCTTCTTCTTCTTCTTCTTCTTCTTCTCCTCTACTTCCTCTTCGGTTGTGTCAAAATATGTATTTGAATAGATAGTTGTGGGCCGTCCACAAGAACCATTTTCGTCCGAACTAGCATCGGCCGAAAACTACCGAACAAGACCGAACGATCCCCCAACAAAGAAAGGAATAGATTCACGTCCATCGCAACAGGTTCATACGGCCGTGCACGGCCGTCTCCGGCCTATCAATTTTTCGATCCGAATTAAATGGGATTTTCCGGCTCTATCCGGCCGAACTAACTAGTCGAGCTGAGACAACAAAGTGTTCCTAACCTAAAATTGTTTCAAGTCTTGTTTGTTTTTGTTCTTTGAAGTTGTTCTGTTTTATAAAGTTGTAACAATGGACAATGTTGATAAGTTTGATTCAAGAGCATGTTTTATTGTGGGATATATGAGAGACAAAACATATCATTGTCGTGATATTCAAAAGAATATGTGGACAAAGGTTGCTGAACAAATACGATCTGAAGGTAATAATATTGTAATGAATAACTAATTTAGTAGATATTTGTTTATTCAATTTTCAAAATCTCAATATAATCATTGTTTATGGAAAATTTTGGTGGCTATGATAGTAGTTAATTCAATGATTGGCAACCAGCCAACTACTGAACTAGACTGAAGTAAACAGTTCCAATATGGACGACCATATTCGGCCGAATTAACGGCCAGCAGATTTGTCCGATCCAACGGCCGAACGGATCGGTTGAATACGGTTCAAGTGGACGGTTACCCTAAATTGAACCGGATTTGTGTAAACGGGCCTAAAAATTCCAGTGTAACAGTATCACAGTCATCTTTCATGTCACAGTATTGATTTTGTAAAGAAGGCTTCATAGCAGAACCATTATCAGTTAACTGGTCGAATCTGGTGAAACGTATTTTTGAAGAGACCAGGAGAGAATACTAGAGTGATACTCTCACATAGAGAATCATGCACAACAGTTCAAGTTCATTCAACAGATTCAAGTAATATTCAAAACATAGAAATTTCATCGAGATTAGTTCTATTCAATACATATTATGACGAGAGTTTTTCTACCTAGGTTTTATGTGGATCTATACAGAGGAAAAATGAAGATTTTTATATGATCATATTTGAATAATCAGTTTATCATATTAAAATGTATGGTTAACAATCTACTTCGATTTCTAGTTCAATCTCAATATGCAATTTCCATAAAATATGAATCTCCTCCACTGATAAGTTGAGACTCGACTGAAATACCTGTATCTTATTTACTAGTAGTTCTGTGAACAGCAGACCTCACGCAGTATTCTCATCCACAAGTACCTGATTGAAACTATAGACCTTTTGGAAATACAGCAATAGACTGGCTTCTCCACACATCTGTGTAATCACTTGTCAGCTGATTTATGATGAATAATTCTATAGTCTGATTTTTACTCTAATATTGGCGTATGAGGGAGGCTCCTTTTTCCTTTATATTATCCTTGAAATGCAAAATTTCCAAAAACCTTGTACATACGTCGACGCGCAATTAAAAAAGGATCATACCTGTCAAATTTCATGAAAATCTATTACCGCGTTTCGCCGTAAATGCGCAACATATAAACATTCAAACATTAAGAGAAATGCCAAACCGTCGACTTGAATCTTAGAACTAACTTCGCTCGGTTAACTATATAATAACACCGCTTTGCATAATACAATCGAATCCCGTGATACGTGACAAATACGTAAATGATACGTCAAAAGCGTGTGTCTATTATAATAATGTAACAACGTAGATATAACGTGACAAATACATGGATTGTATTCGGGAATACCAATTGGAAATACGTGACAAATACACTGATATCAAATAGGAAGTACGTAGATATTACGTGACAAATACGTTGATATCACGTGGAAAATACATAGATATCTTGCGACACTTGATAATCGAATGAACGGTGATAATATCAGCTCAGCACCGTAATAAAACGGAGTCACGAAACGAGAATAAAATGTAGTGCTATTTCGAAAAGTACTCGGCATGTATTGTGCGGAAAATGTATTGTGTAGAAGACGTTTGTAGTGTGAATTTCATGCTCATTGTGTGGGGGAATAGCATGTTAAGAATCCAAAGCTCGAGAGATTGTAGATATGAGAAAGGGAATATTTGGAAATAAAAGGGGAATGAAGAGATATGAGAAAGGGAAGAAAGATGGGGAATTTTGGAAAAGAAAGACGTGATGAAAAAGAAGATGATTGAAGATTGTAGAGAGAAAGGGAATAAAGGGAAATGAAGAGAAGGGAAGAAATATTGGGAATTTTGGAAAATAAAGACGTGATGGAAGAGATGATGATTGGGAGAGAGAGAAAAGATGAGAGAGAAAATATGGAGAGGAGAGAAGTGTGAAGACGTTTAGGAAAAGAGAGAGAGAAAAATATGAGGAAATTAGGGAGAAGAGAGAAGAATGATGACGATTGGGAAAAGAGAGAAAAAAGATGAGAAAATTGTAGAGGAGAGAGAAGAATGATGACGATTGGGAAGAGAGAAGTATGATGACGATTGGGAAGAGAGAGAAAAAGATGAGAAAATTATTGAGAAGAGAGAAGAATGATGACGATTGGGAAGAGAGAGAGAAAAAGATGAGAAAATTATAGAGGAGAGAGAAGAATGATGACGATTGGGAAGAGAGAGAGAAAAATATGAGACAATTATAGAGAAGAGAGAAGGGTTTGGAAGAGAGAGGAGAAATATGATGAAATTATGGAGAAGAAAGACGCGTGAAGATGATTGGAAAGAGATAGGGTGAGAAAGAGAAATGAAGGATGGTAATAAGGAAATTATGGATTGATTGATTGATTTGATTGATTGAGTACTTTATTTATGTAGATTACAATATATACTGTCTTATACACTTATATACAATAGCTTACAATACAGCATAGTTATAGATGAATTTACATTATATAGACTAAGAAAATAATTGTTGAACTGTATATGATATGAAAAAAGCAATTTGTAATATAATAACTATAGATAATAATTATATTGGTTATGCATCTACATAAATTGGCGGAGGTTTGGGACATATCAATGTCCATTCTTGGAAAGAATATTAAAATATCCTCCCCACTAACTCTCTATCAAAACGTTAATTTCATTATTTAGACTAAGGATTTATTTATTAATGGAAATATTGTGGATGAGAGAGAGAGAGAGAGAGAGAGAGAGAGAGAGAGAGAAAAGGGCTAGATTGGAGAGAGGCTAGGAGACAGTTGAAGAGAGAATCAAATATGGTTACAATAGAAGGGGGAGTATAATAAGAGGATTAAGGAAGAAGAAGAGATTTAAGTTGATTATAAATAGAAGGTATTGAGAGAAGGTACAATTAAAAATAGTGGAAAGAGGAAGGAAGATGATAAAAGATATAAAATTAAGGAAGAAAAAGAGATATGAAGGGGATTGGATATAGATCGAGATATAAAGAAAGAAGGGGCGAAGGATGAGTGACTTCTAAAGAATGGAAAATGTAAGAAGGATTGAAGATATTTATATCTGAAATAAGAGAGAGAATCGAGGATAGGAAGAGGAAGGACAGATGTGATTAGAAGATATTTTATAAAAAAGATTTGACGACAAATAATAGAGAACATGAGAAAAGCGGAAGAAATGAAAAAAATGGGACAGATAATATGAAACATGGGGCAAAAGGAAGAGAAAAAAGTAGATTGAAAGATATGAAAGAATTGGGTTGAGTAAGGGTATTCAAGATACAATTTTGAAAATGTGATTATTTGAGTTGGAGAAGATGGGTTTTATTTCCGTGTAACGGTTTTTGAGTGGGAAGTATGGGGTATTCAATAGTGAGTAGGCGGAACAGATAGCTGAAAAAGAGTTCTATTGTAGAGAAAGTGAAATTCTCTAGGAATGGATGCTTTTCATCTATACAAATGAAGATGGAGAGAGAATATTTGCTGACAAGGAGAATGAGAAAGGAAGAAATAAGGTAATTGAAAAGGGTTTGTGGGGAGGGATGGTGTGATTAATTTAAAAAGGATAATATTTAGATATGAAGATTATATTCAAGGTTGAAAGACAAGATCTGAAAAAACTAATGCATTATGTAAATATAAAGGATATAAGCACTGCTATTTTGTGTATGGGACATACTTTTGAATAAAATTGGGCTATTAATTCAATTTATTTGAAATTCACGATATTATTATAAATTATCAATGAAATCAATTTTTTCTTCATGAATATTATTCTAATATAGAATAAGAAAGTTCCCTATCATTCATTTCTACAGCATTCTGTAGTTTATCATTAATTCTGATAAAACTGAAACTATCGTGAGATTTAATTTAAATTTCAGCAATGGTCGAATAAAAAGCATTAATGTTGTAGACATTCAAGGAATGCTCACAGTTGAAATTGAATGTAACTATTAAAATACAATACATAATTATTTGATTCGATTACAACATGAACATTTGACAATGAATGAATTCTAAAGCGTTCAAGATCGAACTCGACAACTAGAGTGACAATATCGAACACTAGTGACAGAATCGGATGGAACGTCTACGATTGGTCCTCAACGTCATAGCCCAACCAATAGGAACGCAGATCAGCCTGTCAGAGGCCCCTCCCATTTTTCCAGCTAATAGAAACGCTCTTTCATCATTACTGTTGAATTGAATAAAAAAAATTGAATAAATAGTGTGATAGAGAATAATAATGGCGTACTCTGACCCTGACGAGAATAAAAATTTTTTCTGAGGGTGATGCCCACATAAACTCTTAGCCTTGTGCATGGGTAATGAGTGAGAGGGATGATGATGAGAGATGTATCAACATATAATTTTGTCACTAAAAACACCAAGATGCCAGTCATTAATTTGATTCAATAAACGATTTGTTTACTTAGAGACTGAAGTGACTAATTGTTGTTTTAATACATCGAAGTTCGGGAGGGATCATGGAACTATATTCTTTGTTTTGTATTTTGTAATATCATTGATTTTGTATTATTCCATCTAAAGATATTCATTCTGAATGACAAGGAATACTGGAAATGATGGATGAAAACTAGACAAAACCATTCATTTCAAATATTTTGTGCATCATGGATTTCCTAAGCTTCACATTACAATTCCAAGTATTCATACTACAATCTTCTGGTCAATTGAATAGAAAGCAATTGCTAGTTCTAGATCATTTCCAAGCAAATGCTAGGATTCGAGTCAGCTGTACCATCTTATTCGTATAGCTAGAACCAATAACTAGTTCCTATTCACTAGAATCTAGTTTTTATTCAATCGACCCATACAATTCCATTCATGTGATGATTTTTTTTATTTCGTTCACTCATTTTGCCTTCTATATAATTAATTGGATGTTACTATAAATAGTTTTCAGCAAAAAAATCAATAAAACTATTCAACGATAAAGATCATTCGATCTATAGTGAGATCCACGTTATAAAGATCATTCGATCTATAGTGAGATCCACGTTATAAAGATCATTCGATCTATAGTGAGATCCACGTTATAAAGATCATTCGATCTATAGTGAGATCCACGTTATAATGGCAGTATTTGATTGACAATGGTATTGCCATCCTTGTCTATCATTCAACAAAGCGGATAGCGTTATCTCTTTCTCGCTTTGCTCAGTTGGCAGATCGTCTTTCAACAATGTAGAATTAATAATTAAGAAAATATTTCATCTTGATTATGAAATTAATGAAAAATATAATTTCTTGCTTAATAGAATATAATTGATTATTTTAAGCGAGAATTTACAGTTAATATTACATCAATAAACCTGTATCAGCTACCTTCTATAGAAGGCATTGACGAGACAGAGGATCGGCAACGTTGTTCTCCTATCTTTCTCCACTGCCATTATAACGTGGACCTAACTATAGGATAGGATCAGAATGCAATACCATAGATAAAGGGTAAGCATAAGCAACTATATCTCTTGTCTCTGACAATACTCTGTAAATGCAATATCTCAGTAATTTCCATCTGTAGCAATCCTCCATTTCAAAATCTTTCCCGAAATTCACGATACAATAAATCTATTCTAAATCTAAGAGACACACTTTTCAGCATTGGTTGAATGGGAAGCATTGACGCTATATACAAGGGATGCTGACAGTTTGAACTGAATCTTACTAAAAACGGATACAACACAAAGAAGGGGATCAATGAACGGTGATAAAGAAACACCAAAACGACAGAAAAAGAAAAACGAATAAAAGAGAAAGGAAAGTGAAGAACGTAATGTACTTATATGTCTATGGAGACAT
Source organism: Nilaparvata lugens (assembly GCF_014356525.2). Classification (NCBI taxonomy): domain Eukaryota; kingdom Metazoa; phylum Arthropoda; class Insecta; order Hemiptera; family Delphacidae; genus Nilaparvata; species Nilaparvata lugens. The sequence continues at coordinate 54 of NW_024093008.1, read as the reverse complement.
CATATATGGTACTCACGGGAATAAGAGCAATCTGATGACTGGGGCTGTCTACCC
>NW_024093007.1:0-14343 GCF_014356525.2 Nilaparvata lugens | reverse complement strand
AAATTTTGCAATGCGTGTGTGGACGCTGAGTGTACACCAGACTGATTGACTCACTACAAGATTCAATACAATTGTCGGAATCGCGGGAGGCCTAAACGCTCGCTCACCCTTGATTCTTCTAATGACAAATTGTATAATGATGAAATTTTTATAAGCAGTGTAGCGATCGCTAAACACTGAAGACGGATATCTTAAAATTATTACCTGTGAAGAATGAGCATACAAAATCATACAGGTCGAGCAAAAATCCCGATGTAGATAATTTACGGGACTGCGTCTCTAATAAGTTCCGAAGGATTAAAATACGGTATTTGGACCAAATATCGTTCAGAATATACTTCGAGAACAGAGTCTTGTCGGGTTTTAAGCTCTATTGTAGGAATTTATATGATCTCTGGCTGCATCTGCTGTACAATTGATGTGTTCGCTCCTAAGTCGAGGTTGGTAACAGATAAAAGCTGATATATGAGCAGGTAAGGACAAAGAATAAATATCTCGATCTGACCCCACTCGCTACATCCACTTAGACCTGTTCCAATATCCAGCTTAATTCAATTATTCAATGATCGTATTCGATCGGTTCTTGATGATATAGAACGTATCAGACACAATAATTGACAGGCTTAAGAAATAATCGAACTCAGAAAACGAATTAACAAAACTGAAATATATTATAATAAAATATATGATCATACAGTGCAGATTCAGAATTTGATTTACAGATTGATAATAATTTAGCATTGACAAAAAGATTAAAAATGTTCTTGTGCTTGCATGATACCATGCGTGATTCGACAGAATTTTACAATTGATAAAGTTAACAGTTTTGAAAAAATAGTGAAAAATGAATTATAAAATATTTTTAAAATGCTCGGGGTCGTGGTTCTGGCAGCGGAGGATAGCTAATCAACTACAAGTTCTTAGAAATTCTATATGAATAAATTCTAGGCTCTTAATAACTAAAGCGCTTGTCGGCGTGGCCAATAATTTAACGAAGAAAAATTTTATATCTTTCTGCACTGAAATATTTTCGAAGCGTAGATTGGGGCCCCTTTAAACTTATAACTCACGTGAATTCCTTGGCGGTCGTGGTTTTCTTCTTTAGATCAAAAATCGTTTGATCGGCAGCGGGTCCAGGCTTCGGTTTCAGCACGTGGGGAATTTTAATTTAATATTTCCTTCACCAAATAATTAAGGGATGATTTAACTTTAAACTTTTAAATTTATCGATTGATGAAAATAAATTTACAAATAACAATAGATTGGCCTAAAATATTGGCTCACAAATAAACATATAAAATCGAACGAGAATTTTTTACAAATAGGTCTTGGTAACTATAAAGAGATCTGAACGGTGAGGATTTCAAAAGGGAAGTGCTGTCTTTTTCTCTAAGCTTCTTGGCTAGACCTTTCTTCTGAGAATCTCGATGTAATAATTTGCATGAAAATTTGCCATTGGTAGAACGATTGTGACGTAGACGTGACGTCAGTGGCAGGCAGTAGAATATAATTCCTTTAATTACAATAATAATTCAATTTATGTAATTCTTAAAACTGCTTAATCTTCTAGACATAGTTCCTCTCATACAATGTACATGTGCTAGCGTATATGATAAGGCAGGTTTGTTGTCTGATAGTAGATTAACATGTGTTGCTTTCAAACGATCACCTTTTTGGTGCTATTTCTATGCACTATGATTGGCTTAGGCTTGCCAAAGAGATTTAATTACCATGTGGTTCAGTTGAATTAATCATTAATAAATTAATATTCTTATACAATTTATATTATGTCTGAGACTGTTATAATTAATTTCTGCAGTTTTTACCAATAATATATGTTCATGCTATGACCTAGTTAGTTACAATAAGACCTGACATATAATATAATTTCTTAAATAATAAATAATTTCAACGATAATACATACATTTTATTTTTTATTCGAAATTCTTGGTCCTTTATTGATAGTTTTATAATTTTTAGGAATGATATTATACCTTGCGTGAAAACCGGCATGATATTTGACAATACTTTGAATCAGTCAGCTGCGTTCGAACTGTTTTAAAAACATCTGATCGATAGTAAACAAGTGTAACCTCAAATTCAATGAGCAATTCATAAATAATTGTGCTTTATTTGCAGAATAATTATAATTTTATTGAATAATTTTCTAGAAAATATTCATACAGAACGGTACTCTTATCTAATATACAGTTACTGATAAGTAAGCTTTATCGCTCGGTCGCTAACTATTCCTTTAGCAAATTCTTTCATTTTAAAAGGTAATCACAATTTTTCTCTCTTCTCATGAGATCTATTTGAAAGATTCATCACACAAAAGCCCCCAGGATATTTTAAATAGGTAATTGGAGACGAGTCGAAACAATGACTATTTGAAAAATCCGATATTGTGATGAATACACCATTTCACCTCCTTACTTCTACGAAAACTCCACACTTAACACTAAAAACAATATATCGTGCACTTTTGGCTACGAGAAAATAAATAATTGATTGTTCCTTCCATTGGATACAATCGAAATACAATAATAATGAGGTCTCTTTGGATCCTTCATTAAAACAACTCCACAACTTCCATTCACGGGTGGCTTATGAGCAGACCCATAACTATAACAAATATACAAAATTCAACATATTATCCTCTTAGGATTCAAACAGTATTTGCAACAAATATAGATTTTCATTATTTTTCATGGTTATTACAGGTTTCGACTCTTTGTTCTGGCTTTTACATAAATTGGTGAGAGTGTGATTTAACTTCGGTGACTTGACAATTGTCTACCGTTTGACTCGAGCAATTCCTTATTTGCGCTTAGTACGTTGTGTACAAACAGGGTTACACTTGAAATGGTTTTTGATTTTTATCAATGCTGGTTACAAATATTATGCTTTCAAGATTATATTTATCAATTTGAATTACAATTCATGATCTTTTGATGCAACAGTAATAAATTTCACATTTGAAGGTAAGAATTTCATTTTCTTTTTAGCTTTTTAGCAATACAGTTATATGACATATAATATAATTTCTTAAATAATAAATAATTTCAACGATAATACATACATTTTATTTTTTATTCGAAATTCTTGGTCCTTTATTGATAGTTTTATAATTTTTAGAAATGATATTATACCTTGCGTGAAAACCGGCATGATATTTGACAATACTTTGAATCAGTCAGCTGCGTTTGAACTGTTTTAAAAACATCTGATCGATAGTAAACAAAGTGTAACCTCAAATTCAATGAGTAATTCGTAAATAATTTGTGCTTTATTTGCAGAATAATTATAATTTTATTGAATAATTTTCTAGAAAATATTCAGTACAGAACGGTACTCTTATCTAATATACAGTTACTGATAAGTAAGCTTTATCGCTCGGTCGCTAACTATTCCTTTAGCAAATTCTTTCATTTTAAAAGGTAATCACAATTTTTCTCTCTTCTCATGAGATCTATTTGAAAGATTCATCACACAAAAGCCCCCAGGATATTTTAAATAGGTAATTGGGAGACGAGTCGAAACAATGACTATTTGAAAAATCCGATATTGTGATGAATACACCATTTCATCTCCTTACTTCTACGAAAACTCCACACTTAACACTAAAAACAATATATCGTGCACTTTTGGCTACGAGAAAATAAATAATTGATTGTTCCTTCCATTGGATACAATCGAAATACAATAATTAATGAGGTCTCTTTGGATCCTTCATTAAAACAACTCCACAACTTCCATTCACGGGTGGCTTATGAGCAGACCCATAACTATAACAAATATACAAAATTCACATATTATCCTCTTAGGATTCAAACAGTATTTGCAACAAATATAGATTTTCATCATTTTTCATGGTTATTACAGGTTTCGACTCTTTGTTCTGGCTTTTACATAAATTGGGTGAGAGTGTGATTTAACTTCGGTGACTTGACAATTGTCTACCGTTTGATTCGAGCAATTCCTTATTTGCGCTTAGTACGTTGTGTACAAACAGGGTTACACTTGAAATGGTTTTTGATTTTTTATCAATGCTGGTTACAAATATTATGCTTTCAAGATTATATTTATCAATTTGAATTACAATTCATGATCTTTTGATGCAACAGTAATAAATTTCACATTTGAAGGTAAGAATTTCATTTTCTTTTTAGCTTTTTAGCAATACATTTATATGACATAGAACATGCGCATTTCGTGCAAATTAACATAAATATATATTTTTGGTTGCGTTTTTACTTATAATTCCACATTAAATAATAGGTTACAATAATTAATAACGATATTGCTTTGATTCATTTACATTGACTCTATGATTCGCACACATTGGTTGGTGTGACGAAGAAAATTATCGAACAGGCTTTGGTTCTGAATAGATTTTTCTATCGATTCTGTATTTCGAGGTTAGATTTACACATTTTTTCAAATAAACTTTGTTTATTTTCTTTCCTCCTATTCACTACTAACTTCATGTTATTTCTAATTTATAATTATTTTCTGTGGATAATATAATTCTTGTTTCTGTTTTTCAGTTGTGCAGATGATACCAGGCGATTGTTTCTGTGATGATTGTAACATGAGGCAGATGGCTTGATCAGGTTGGTAAATTTTTAAAGTTGTTTTGTAGTTTTATTTTCTTGACTTAGAGTTGATAATAATTTCTTCATTTGATGTGAATTAATATATTTCCTTATTAGCTGAGATGCGGCGAAGTTAGGTTATTGATTAGGCTGCAGTAGAAATATGCTAGTTTGCAAAGATATGATTCGGTGGGTAGGCTGTGACCATGAAAAGTTTGATGATTGATATAATCCACGAACGTAGTTTCAGTTAATTAAAATATTATTCTTTCCTCAAGCCCCCATCTAAATTTGATTTCGGTATTTGTTTCAAGTTTCCATTCCAATTTGCAACTATCCATTTTACTAAACTTTGCTTGAAACGAATGTGCCTGTGGAGTAGGTGGATCTCTTCAGCCATGTTGTCCTTCTTTGTTGACCGGTGACATGTAGTTTGACATTCTTAAACCTAACATGCCGGTGGTGTCTGTGGGTTTTTTCAAATGAACTTTTTCTTCTCTGCATGGTGGTGTACAGTCGGCTTGATTTTAACCGGACATGACTGCGGTGGTTGTAGATCCTTCTTAATATTGTTTTCCTTTTTTCTTGAATGCTGGTAAAAATTTGATGTAGGATTTCAGCCTAACATGACGGCGGTGGTTGTAGGTTCTTCTAGATATTCTTCTTCTTTCTTGAATTGTTTTGCTGCTTGTGTGTGGTCTTGACTTTATGCGGATTTTAATTGTTCTAATGTTGTTTTCTGATTGTTTTTGATGGATACTGATTTGATGTGTTGCAGGTGCTGTCCTCGGTGGATGGACAGTGATGTGGGCGGTCGGCGGTCCGGGCTGCTCTTTTACTTGGTGGGCAATGTCCTTGGACTCCTGGTGTCCGGCGCGCGGTGGTACGGGCTGTCCCTCTACCTGATGGATGTCATCATCAGCTTGGCGGGCGATGTCGTCCGGCTCCTCTTGGCATTCTGCGGGCGTGATACGGGCTGTCCCTCTGCTTGATGGATGTCGTCCTCGGCCTGGCGGGTGATGTCGGCTGGTCCCTCTCGGCGTTCTGCGGGGTGCGGCGCGACTTCAGCCTTGACATTTTTGGTAGGTTGGTCTTCCATATATGTATCACGTCCACTTGCTTGTTTGACTTTCACCTCCTCATTGCATCCTTCTCCATACGTACATGTTCCTTCAGGCTGACTTTGATGTTAATTGTTTTTGTGTGCATATCTTGGGATATCCTATCTAATCGATTATTGGTTTCCAAAATTGATTTATCCAGACACTCGGCTAATTTTTGATGGTATTATCGGTGTCATGGAATGCTCTGTCCATTCGTTGACTCAACTTCTCCAAACCCTGTTCATTTACCTTCTTTACTTCTTGGATTTCCTTATTTAGATTGTTTATTGCTTCCTTCATTTGTTTGTTGTCTTCCTTTATTTGTTCGCTTTTTTCATTTAGATTGTTTCTTGCTTCATTTGTTTTCTTCGATGCTTCTTTTATTTGTTTGTTGTCTTCTTTTAATTCTTCCTTTGTTTGTTTGTTGTCTTCTTTTAAGTTGTTTATTGCTTCCAGGATGGTGTTCCAATCTATTGCGGGAGCGGGTGTATGGCGAATGGTTACCTCCTGGTTTTTTATCCGAGCAACGGTACGAGAAATGGGAGTTCCTGTCTCGGGGCGTCGTCGTCCGTATGCTCTCCTGATGTTTCGTCCTCTGGCTCTTGGGCTGCCAACGGATCCTCCACCAGAATGCAGCTCTCCTCCACCTGCGTCGAAGATAATCATCCAGTACCTTGGGATGGAAATCGGCGGATGCGGTGGCAGATGCGGATGGCGGCGAACAATTGGGTGAGATGTCTTCGGTGTCCGACAGACTTGGATTACCTGGTCGTTTCCTGCCAAGTTTGCGAAAAAAATAATGCGACGAACGTGTGCGGTGAATAAATGTGGAAATGTGGATGTGATATATAAAATAATTAATAAGAAATCCAATAGAAATTGTTATAGCGTCGTAGTGAGTGAAATACAGAAAAAGTGGTTTAGCAATGTGTTCAGTGATAAAATGAATCAAGTTAGCAATATCGTTAACATAAAAATGACAAGAACATACAGGATACACAATGGACACTTATGCGGTAATACAGGTACGCCTCTTATAATTTATTATTATTATTATAATATTTTACTCTTATAATTTCTTGCCGCAATTCTATATATAGGGCTAGTATTCTTTGCAAAATTTTATATAAAAGCAGCAGTGTTCTGCTTGAATTATTCCGCAATATATCCGTGATTTAATTTTACTTCCCTCTTTATGCTTTAAAAATTCTTTTTAAAAAATGTAAATAACTTCAATCCTCTTTTCCGTAAATTTATTATAAATTATTCTAATATAGACCTAATATTCATAAAATAATATCACCTTTCTTATGGTATTTATTATACCTATGACTTATAATATGACCAATTTTCAAGTAACACAAGAATGAAATTCTGAGTTCGATTTTTTCTCTATAAATTCATCAATCGATAAATTTCTTTTCTATTCAAAAATTGTATATGGCACGTCTTGCTGTTTGTATAACAGTGAACAGTTAATATTCAATTCGAAGAAATTCACAACCATGAATTTTTTCAAAAATTTTCCCGTTGTCAGCGCTATAGTATACTGAGCAACTAAATAATCCTCGCAGTCGATTATCCACCTCTTCAATGCCCCACGTTGGGCGCCAAATCATGTAAAGCTGTATTTTACTCGCCTCACATATGTAGAGAGATTTGCCAAATCATGTAGTGCTATATTTAAATGCCTCACGTTGGGCCGGCAAATCATGTGGTGCGTTTTTTAACGGCTTCACACATGTAGAGTGAATCTTGTACTGAATCAATGGTGTAGAGGCTATAAATTTTGCAATGCGTGTGTGGACGCTGAGTGTACACCAGACTGATTGACTCACTACAAGATTCAATACAATTGTCGGAATCGCGGGAGGCCTAAACGCTCGCTCACCCTTGATTCTTCTAATGACAGATTGTATAATGATGAAATTTTTTATAAGCAGTGTAGCGATTGCTAAACACTGAAGACGGATATCTTAAAATTATTACCTGTGAAGAATGAGCATACAAAATCATACAGGTCGAGCAAAAATCCCGATGTAGATAATTTACGGGACTGCGTCTCTAATAAGTTCCGAAGGATTAAAATACGGTATTTGGACCAAATATCGTTCAGAATATACTTCGAGAACAGAGTCTTGTCGGGTTTTAAGCTCTATTGTAGGAATTTATATGATCTCTGGCTGCATCTGCTGTACAATTGATGTGTTCGCTCCTAAGTCGAGGTTGGTAACAGATAAAAGCTGATATATGAGCAGGTAAGGACAAAGAATAAATATCTCGATCTGACCCCACTCACTACATCCACTTAGACCTGTTCCAATATCCAGCTTAATTCAATTATTTCAATGATCGTATTCGATCGGTTCTTGATGATATAGAACGTATCAGACACAATAATTGACAGGCTTAAGAAATAATCGAACTCAGAAAACGAATTAACAAAACTGAAATATATTATAATAAAATATATGATCATACAGTGCAGATTCAGAATTTGATTTACAGATTGATAATAATTCAGCATTGACAAAAAGAATTAAAAATGTTCTTGTGCTTGCATGATACCATGCGTGATTCGACAGAATTTTACAATTGATAAAGTTTAACAGTTTTGAAAAAATAGTGAAAAATGAATCATAGAATATTTTTAAAATGCTCGGGGTCGTGGTTCTGGCAGCGGAGGATAGCTAATCAACTATAAGTTCTTAGAAATTCTATAGGAATAAATTCTAGGCTCTTAATAACTAAAAGCGCTTGTCGGCGTGGCCAATAATTTAACGAAGAAAAATTTTATATCTTTCTGCACTGAAATATTTTTCGAAGCGTAGATTGGGGCCCCTTTACCTTATAACTCACGGGAAATTCCTTGGTGGTCGTGGTTTTCTTCTTTAGATCAAAATCGTTTGATCGGCAGCGGGTCCAGGCTTCGGTTTCAGCATGTGGGGAATTTTAATTTAATATTTCCTTCACCAAATGAATTAAGGGATGATTTAACTTTAAACTTTTAAATTTATCGATTGATGGAAATAAATTTACAAATAACAGATATATTGGCCTAAAATATTGGCTCACAAATAAAACATAAAAATCGAACGAGAATTTTTTACAAATAGGTCTTGGTAACTATAAAGAGATCTGAACGGTGAGGATTTCAAAAGGGAAGTGCTGTCTTTTTCTCTAAGCTTCTTGGCTAGACCTTTCTTCTGAGAATCTCGATGTAATAATTTGCATGAAAATTTGCCATTGGTAGAACGATTGTGACGTAGACGTGACGTCAGTGGCAGGCAGTAGAATATAATTCCTTTAATTACAATAATAACTCAATTTATGTAATTCTTAAAACTGCTTAATCTTCTAGACATAGTTCCTCTCATACAATGTACATGTGCTAGCATATATGATAAGGCAGGTTTGTTGTCTGATAGTAGATTAACATGTGTTGCTTTCAAACGATCACCTTTTTGGTGCTATTTCTATGCACTATGATTGGCTTAGGCTTGCCAAAGAGATTTAATTACCATGTGGTTCAGTTGAATTAATCATTAATAAATTAATATTCTTATACAATTTTATTATGTCTGAGACTGTTATAATTAATTTCTGCAGTTTTTACCAATAATATACTGTTCATGCTATGACCTAGTTAGTTACAATAAGACCTGACATTATAATATAATTTCTTAAATAATAATAATTTCAACGATAATACATATATTTTATTTTTTATTTGAAATTCTTGGTCCTTTATTGATAGTTTTATAATTTTTAGAAATGATATTATACCTTGCGTGAAACCGGCATGATATTTGACAATACTTTGAATCAGTCAGCTGCGTTCGAACTGTTTTAAAAACATCTGATCGATAGTAAACAAAGTGTAACCTCAAATTCAATGAGCAATTCGTAAATAATTTGTGCTTTATTTGCAGAATAATTATAATTTTATTGAATAATTTTCTAGAAAATATTCAGTACAGAACGGTACTCTTATCTAATATACAGTTACTGATAAGTAAGCTTTATCGCTCGGTCGCTAACTATTCCTTTAGCAAATTCTTTCATTTTAAAAGGTAATCACAATTTTTCTCTCTTCTCATGAGATCTATTTGAAAGATTCATCACAGTATTAATGAAAGTGAATTGACCTAGAATATCACTTCCACTTCTCCCATTCAGGACAAAAAATGAATTATCCTCCATAATGCTGACCAATTTTTGAGCATTCCTTGAAACAAAACCGTCTTGTGATATTCTATCAGCGCATAGATCTGAGTTGTTGGATACCTCGCTCTCGAGGCACTGATCCACATCTCCTATTCTCAAGTTGAAATTGCCGCCAATCACAACCGGAAAAGATGAAAGTAATAACTCATGCTTCATAGGCAATCTTGAGGCTCATTAACAGAACCGCATAATTTATATCAGGTTTCATGTAAATTGAACAAATAATAATACTGCCTACAGGACAATTGACTTTAACCATAAGCATGAAGTCCTTAGCCTCAATCAAGGATGCTTTTGAATTACTTTTTATCGATATAATTAACCTTCACTAGCCCTACCTCTCGATTTATTTATTTCTTGGCTGGTGTACTAAAAACGGTATAATCTTTAAATGACTGAAACTTAAAATTAGAAGAGTCCACTAACCAGGTTTCACTTAATCAAATTATATCAATTTTTTTGAACTGTTCCGTTTGGGTTTTATCTAAATTCAGAAAGTTTTTAAGGCCATGAGAGTTCCAAAATAGAATTTTTAAATAATTATTCTGTAATATTCTCTGTTGATCTCACCTTGACTTTGTTTGCTTTTCTACCTGTCACCTCCAACTCCTCGCTTCTGGTTCGAGCTGCTTCGTTGCTGATTGGCAGTAGGCCTACTGCTGAACGGCTGCTCTCTCCAGTCTTCCCCGTCTGCTATTGTGAGAGTCGCCGACCGCTCCTCGAAGTAGCGCTATGGCGGGAGGGTGTGACGGTTTTTCCTCCTGCTAGCCATGCTTTCATTCCAGAAGGTTTTGTTGCAGGGGTCTCAGGACTTTGTCGCATTTATTTGTGACCCCGCTGCCGCCGTATTAGACCGGAGCAACCTGGGAGTACGATCTGAGTTGATCCTCGGGCGCGCAATGTGATTAGGTTTCTTGACTGGGTTGTCCCCTTCCACGTGGATGAGCGCTTTTGCTTCCATCTTCAATTTCGATGCCGCAGTCTGAGACAATTGACTAATAGATTCATTTTGAATTGAAGATATTTGTGATAGACTTTCGTGGATGACCTGAATTGTCTCGTCATTTATAATTTGGTCCGATGCCGAAGACACATCTTCAACTAAAGCAGAGTTCATACATGAATAAACCCTTATTTGATTCTCATCATCACCTTTCAGATCCTGACCGCTCCTACTTTCAATTTTTTTCTCAGCTCATCCAGCGAGTAAGGGCAACCGTTAATATAAGTTTGTCGTATTGTAAAACAGCGTGATTTCCATCTCTCCTAGCAATCGACAAGAATTTTTTTAGTACTCTACGTGTACCTCTGACGCGAGCCGTGAAATCCCTTCTACTACGATATTACAGTCTCTGAATCTCCGCCTCTGACTCAAGATTCCTAACTTTTTCTTAAAATTCAAAAGCTTTACAATGATTGGCCTCCGTTTGCAGTTCGACGACCAATTCTATGCGCTCGCTCTATGTCGTATGGCATATTCAATTTTGAATGGAATATTTTCACATTCAATTTTTTCCGAATAATATCTTCGATTATGACCTCGCATATGTTACTGTTCTCCCCGTTCTCCTCTTGAATGTTGTAGAACAACAAGTTGTTACGTCTTGAAAATCCCTCTAAGCGATCCACGACGACCTTTAATTGGCTGTTTTTCTTGGAAAGACGATCACAATGTTTCTTAAGCATAGCAACATCATTATTGAATACCACAATATCCTTATTTATGTACAACACATCACTTTTTATTTCGGGAATGTCCACAATTATTTTTCCTATATTTTCTAATTCACTGACAATAATGATTCATTATAATATTGTATAAAATAATTTGTCTGTAGATTTCCTTCCACCTCCAGATCATTGAGGCGGTTGTTGTTGAAGATTATTGTTGTATCATCTGCGTATAATGTGATACTCACCCTTACTGGGACTGACGATTGCAAATCATTCGTTTAAAGAATAAAAAGCAATGGACCCAGAATGGATCCTTGCGGCACACCTCTTGTAACACTCTGTCGCATTGATTCAGCTACCTGGGATTGAGAGTCAATAGCAAAAAATTTATATCGATTTGACAAATAGGATTTGATTAAACTACAAACGATTCCTCTAATTCCTACTCTAGAGCTTATTCATATAGAAATGAGCAAATGCTTTCGCTTCTACCTTTTGCTCATGAGCAAAACCTTATGCTCCTTGCTCATGAGCATTTGATCTGGTTACATTCATATGGGCCATTATGTATAAAACTATGTAAGCTTTAATTTTGAATATAACAGTTAGTAAGATACATAGTTTTCGAGTCATATGCGAGAAACCAAAACATTGTACCTTTGAACCACCTTTGTACCTTTTTTATTCATGAAGAAATCGAGATAGGCTATCTATCGTATGAACTTTCAGATTATTTATGAGATGTTATCCAGAATTAACATGTTATTGAACATTTCACAATATTTGAAAAATCATAGTATCCTATGAAAATGAAAATATAAAAATCTATATCCTACTCCCCTTGATATTTCACTCAGGTATCAAAAAACCTGGAATTGAAAGTTTTGTTGCTATGATCCGAATATACATTTTTTCAAAATGACGTTCCAGAGTCATTACTTGAATTTTACAAGCCGATGCTAGAGCAAGAGTTTTATTGAATTATATTGGATATTTTCAATTAATCAGAAACCAAAAAATAATGATAATTACTGTTATACTCTCATCATAACTGACTTCACTTGTGGATAATATTCAAATTTGCTGCTATCTATGCTTGTGAGAAGAAATTGCGTGCTTTAAAACTCTATCCATAGGAGTTCCCATTACTCGATCAATAAAGCTGCATTAACATTGGTCAAGTTTCCTTGAATTCAAGTTTCCATGACCTCAAAAGTATATAATTATGAAGTGAGAAATCTAATAAATCTCAGAGTTTTCCTTTTATTTCTCATTCTTTCCTCGCATCATACTTCTCTATTCAGTTGTTTTTTTTTAATATATATTATACATTGACTGACTTTATTTTATCTTATTTCCCCGTTTGTAAGTTGGTTTGTAACTTAAGTTGGATCCAAGAGTTAAACACCTCCACATTTACTTGAATCAACAAAACTTGAAGAAGGATCTACGTTGGTATAGTGGATTCAAGTTTATGTTTTTGTAAACTTGACCTCAAGTTTGCATAATACAGCACATTTATCTCACACAAAACTTGACCAATGTAAACGCCCCTTCATAACATTTAAATAGCCTGAATAATGGAGTAATTCTTGAATATTCCAAATCGGGAGAACATATTCGACTAGTTTTTTCTGTCTTGATACTCAAATGTCCCTTTCTATTTCCCCGAAAGATTCGTGGTCGTCAATTTTCTTTTGAGGAATTGAGAACTTGGATAATGCTAGGGAATGTCCAGAAGTAATAAAATATGGCGAACGCCCACCAGGCCCATTACCAAGGAAGCTTGTAGCTTCACCACCCAACTGTTTTCGGAGCTGCTTTATTTTGTTCTTATTTCATTCTCGCTCCCCAATAAGAAGCGTGGAAGCGTATGACTGCCTGAGAAGTATTTATTTCTCTTTCTGGCCTCTGGGTAATGTTGCAACTCTGCTTTCAGAGTCGCTGCACGTTTTTCAACTTTGTCAAGAATAAAATTTAAGAGGTCGGTAGATTTCTCCCACTCTTCAACTACATTAAAACTTTCTACTCGCGAATTGAATACATATTGTGCTAACCAGAGCAATAGTTCTTTTGAAATTTCAATCCCTGTGAGTTATAGAATTCCACGGAAGAGTAATATACATTTACAAGTACGCTTCTCTGAGAGATTGTGAGAATCCATCAATCATTTATCAATTCATGAAGAGTATTAATCATACAATAGTTTTACAAAGTTTCAAGTGCCGTGTCATCCATTCAATTGGAAGTAATCTTATATCTGAAATTTTCAGTTTCATAACGGTTGAATCCTACTCCAGCGGTATTTTGTTACAAATCATTCAACAAAGTCAAAAATACGTAATTCCCCTTGAATGTGAGCCCAAAATTAAAAGAAGTATGAGTGTCCCTTATTACCTCTTGAAGAATGTTAAAGGATATTGAAGAATGTTGAAGGATATTGTGCAATGTTAAATATTCAACAACTTGATGTCTTTAAAATGAAGTGTATTTTATTCTTTTCAGAATCTTCCACTTTACCTTTTACTTCTTCATACACACCTTTACTTATAGACCCAGTATAAACCTTAATCACATCTGAAATCAGCCTGAAACCAGGCTCAGTGAACAGGGCGCAGTTTTGCTACTGCGGTTCAAAAACCAGTTTTGCAACCTTAGCAATGTATTCAAATGGTAAGGCGTAAATGACGTGGGCCTATTTAGTTCTCGACCAATTTCAAACCAGTCGCAAACGTGGGCG
>NW_024093006.1:0-13884 GCF_014356525.2 Nilaparvata lugens | reverse complement strand
GGATACGAGGAAAGGCTCTAAGTGGATGTAGCGAGTGGGGTCAGATCGAGATATTTATTCTTTGTCCTACTGCCTCATATATCAGGCTTTTATCTGTTACCTACCTCGACTTAGGAGCGAACACATCAATGTACAGCAGATGCAGCAGAGATCATATAAATTCCTACAATAGAGCTTAAAACCCGACAAGACTCTGTTCTCGAAGTATATTCTGAATGATATTTGTTCAAATACCGCATTTTAATCCTTCAGAACTTATTAGAGACGCAGTCCCGTAAATTATCTACATCGGGATTTTTTTGCTCGACCTGTATGATTTTGTATGCTCTTTTTGCAGGTAATAATTTTAAGGTATCAGTATTCAGTGTTTAGCGTCCGCTACACTACTCACAAACATTTTATCATTATACAATCTGTCATTAGAAGAATCAAGGGTGAGCGAGCGTTTAGGGACTCCCGCGATTCCGACAATGTATTGAATCTTGTAGTGAGTCAATCAGTCTGGTGTACACTCAGCGTCCACACACGCAATTGCAAAATTTATAGTCTCTACACCATTGATTCAGTACAAGATTCACTCTACATGTGTGAAGCCGTTAAAAAACGCACCACAATATGTGATGTGACGGTTAGATACGAGAACTCCGGCTCCTTGACGTGCGCGGCCAAGGAGAAAATCCAAAAGTATAAAGTAATTGAGAAGGAAGTGTCGTAACTTTGGTGTCGATAAAACTGTGTCAATGCCGCTTATGTTTGGTGTCAGAGGCGCTTTACCTAAGGCGACTGTATCAGTGCTGAAGAAGCTTGGGATCTACAGCTTCAGTTTCTGTAAGGACATTTGCCAGCAAATATGTTGTCCGGCTGGAGGTTGCGCTTTGCCACATACAGTCCTAAGTGTCGGGGGTGCTAGCCTTGATTTTGTTGCCCTGCTTGACCTCACTCCTATTTTGTTGATTCTAATCTTGTATTTCTTGTGTGTACCTTGACTCTCCAAGCTTTGTATTTATTTTCATGTGTATTAACAGATATACTATGAGAATGAGACAATAATGAACATTTCTTATTGTTTCAGTGTTGAACTTGGACACAGCACAAGATGTGTGGCAACTCCACTTCGCAGATGGTCCGGACCTAAGCAGGAACCGGAGGAGTTGAGTGTGTGACACCAGCAGCAACATCTTCAATAAATGGTACTTGACCAGTGTGCCGCGGACGCATCCTTGGGTGGCGGTCTGACCGGGCACCGGCTCTTGATGTAGTTGTGCGAAAGTACTCTGCTCTTGACTGGTGTGCTGCGGACGCATCATTGGATGGCGGTCTGATCGGGCACTGGCTAATATGTACTAACGTAGCAAATACTCTATAACTGGGGGCCTGCTCAATATTAAATGTCTGATCTGCAACAGTTTCGCTTCTTCTAAGAGGAGGCTTGAGATTAGAGTTGTATGACGGCATCGAGACTGGTCCACACCAAAAATAAGCTTCTAACTGGGACCAATCCCCATATTAAATGTCGGATCTGCAGCAGCATCGCCTCTTGTGAAAAGGCTAGATCGCTAGAGTTGCGTGACGGCATCGGGATTGTTACCCACTAACTGAGCTAACATTGGTGATGGTGGTAACTAGTGAATACTAATTTTTGGATGAATGTTGACTTGGACTAGCATGGAGTACACCCTGGATGTCTGGCCAACATCCTGGTTCGATAACAGTACTAAGGTACACTGACTCTAGCATATATAGTGTCTGGTATGAACGGATCACTTCGATGAATCCCCAGCTATCTTCCAGCATTGTGTTGATATCGTAGAATCTCTTGAACTTCACATTACATGTAAGCCTGTCGCATGTATGGGAGATAGGACAGTCACGTAAGGCGGTGTGGAGACCAGTGGTCCTCTGGTGTTCGAAGAACATGCCGTTAGCACGAGTGTGCTGGCGGCAATGCCTGTATGCTGGTGCGGCCTGCGCAAGTTGAGTGGGACATGCTTCCCACAGGCGAACATGGAGGAACAGTTGACAGGAACAGTTGACGAAATAGTAAATAAAGCCACCATTGAGAAGTAGTAAATTAAATAAAATAAATAATGTCAAGATTTTGAAACCCTGGATGACGGTTGATCTATGTAAGAGACAGCATCATAAAAATCGGTTGTATAAAAAAGTAAAGAAAATCCACTAAATTTTAGATTGAAAAGAGAATTTGACATTTTGCATTTAAATTGAAAACAGGATATGGCAAATAGGATAGAACAATACTACCATAATTTGTTTGATATGAATAAAAATACCCACGAAAACATGGGATACAATTAATAAAGTTTTGGGTACAGCAAATAATAAGAAAATGCCCTTGATTCAATTAGGACATTTGACAATCCACATTTGACTGTTCAGCAACCGCTTGAAGTGGCTGAGGAGTTTAATAAATTTGTCGTCACAATTGTAGAAAAGCTTATCGATCAAATCGATGACTCTAGCATATGATCCCTTCTGTTTTAATAAAATGTTTTCCACTCTTTGTGCAAAACTCTTTTTCTTTTTCCCAACTTGTGTAGATGAGGTTAAAACGAATAATTTCTCAATTGAATCAAAATAAAGCATCTGGAATTGATGGTATATCAGCATTTATCATTAAACTTTCAAGTGATTCATAAGTCCTGTGCTAGCTCATTTGATCAATCTAAGTTTTGAAAGTGGTGAATTTCCCGCATGCTTGAAGAGGGCGGTAGTCATCCCATTATTAAAAAAGGTGATTGCATGGATTGAATAATTATAGGCCTATTTCACTATTATCTGTGTTCTCGAAAATTATAGAGAAATAGTTAAAGCAAGAATTCAAAAATTCTTCAATTAAATAATTTTCTGAGTGAGAACCAATATGGCTTTATTGAGAAGAAATGTACAGAGGATGCATTGTTATCTTTCTGTTCAGGAATTTTTCATGGGCTAAACAAAACTTAAATGTCTTGGGCCTGTTCATGATATAACTAAAGCTTTGACTCTGTGGACCATAACATCTTTGGCATAGATTGAGGGAGGCTGGAATAAGAGGCATGCTTTAAACTGGTTCAAAAGTTTCTTGGTGGGCAGATGCCAGTGTGTTCGGGTTAAGATTTTCTGAGCTCTTATTTGACCATCCCATGTGGGGTACCCCAGGGCTCGGTATTAGGACCAATTTTATTCCTATAAATAAATTATGCGCAAGTAATGTGAGTGGAACAGTTACTTGTTTTGTGGATGATACGGCTCTGCTATATTGTGAAAAAGAAATTGATACGGCAACTTCTAAGATGCAAAGTGACTTAGATTGGATAAAAATTGGTTCTCAGTGCATAGGTTGGCTCTGAGTACTAAACAAATTTGTTCGTTTCTCTTTGAGATCAAAGCCAATCTGACAGGTTCCCTTACTATTCAAGTGTGGTGTCTTGCCTATCTAATCATAATGAATTCTGTACATCTTGTGTAAAGATAGATCAAGTGGCAAAATATCAACTATCTTGGTTTAGAGCTTGATGAGAACTGCAATTGGAAGGTTCCATCCAATCACTCAAAAAGCACATGAATATGATGCTTCGTAAATTTTATTTATTGAAATTCATTTGCCCTAGAAAAATTCTGAGATCTGTTTATTTCGCTATTGCAAATAGCAAGCTTCAATATGGGCTAAGCTGTTGGGGGGGCATATAAAATAATTTAAACTCATACTTGCAAAAAAGATTGATTAGAATGATGACATCATTACATAGGAGAGCTCATTCATTTCCATTTCCCTACTTCCAGGCCTTGGATATATTGCCTTTAAGGCATTTATATATTTTCAGGGTCTTGAGAATATTCTTTTTAAGAAGTGGTCAGATTACAGGAATGCCTTAGTTTTCTCAAACAGATTGAGAGACAGAAATCTGGTTGTTCTTGCAAACCCTTCATGTGAAGCCTTCAAACGGTTTTACGATTACAGTGCTCCAAATTCCTTAATAAGTTACCTCTACATATTACATCCACAGGCTCACTGATAACATTTTTGAAGAAATTGAAGCACTTTTTATTCAATTTGATTTTGATGAGATAGAAGAGTCTTTTTCACATGAATATTTTTTTACATTTCTTTGGAATTTCTACTATGCTTCCTAGGGTTCTAACAATTTTTCTGTCTCAGGATTTTTATTTATCTATTTTTTTCATAATATATTATGACTTAGTTCATATATTGTGTAACATATTTAATTTGGATTGATAAATAAAAATCCCTAGTTGAATATTATAGGTCTAAGTGAAGTAATGGCTAATATCGCAAAGAGATAACGTAAAGATTAGATAATATCAGACGTCATGGCTAAACTGTACAACAGCCTAAGAGGAATGGAAATAAATTTTGGTAATATATAATAATATATAAAATATTGAAAATTGAGGTTAGGCATAAATATTTACTGATCGGCGACCAACAATCGACAAGCAATACAACGTAGAATCTGACCAAACACCTTGGCAGAAATTTATTGTGGCAAAACAGTATGCAATTTGAGGAACTAAAGGTCTCACGTGGCTAATTATTGTGATGTATGAAACAACTAATAACCTATAAAAAATTACTTAGCATGTAAAGAGCATATTTAAAAACCCCAACAAAAATAATTAAATGTATTAAGGAAGTAGGAGGTTACTGGGCGCATGAATACTGTAATAATTTGCATGCACCAATCAAATAGTGGCAATTGATAGGTGGCAATAGTGAGCCGATTCAAAAATATTTGTATATATTTCTACAAATAGAATTTATAAAAAATTGTTGTATAGTCTATGTTGGATATGGCCCGAAGGCAAAGAAATTATTAAATATATAACATAAGTAATAATTTAATATTTTAATACAGTCTATTTGAGCCTTGAATGGCGGAGGACTAGAATATTCAAATGTTATGCAAATTTAGAAATCGGAAATGAGAATTGTAAAATTGAGAAACGAGAACCACATCTCCTGCCAACTGCCACCATGAGAGGTCACTAAAAATTATAGAGCGTAATACCTTGCTATATCTTGTAATAATATAAAGTTAAATTGAATTACTAAATTTCTTATAAGACTTTGTGATGCTCTTATAAAGCAAAAGTCATTTTTAAATAATTTTGTAACCCCTTGGAAGAGACGACTCCGGCTACAGTAATCCAGGACCACCAGGAGTTGGATCGACATCAGCAGCTCATAAGAAAATTCGACACGTGAGTGAAAAATATTGAAATAGTGATAGGGCGCCCTCCGAAATTACATGAGAATCAAAGCTAGCTCGTCGAAAGGGTTTCTTATAAATTAAGAATTTGGTAAAAATACTTGCGCAAGTAAATGTAGTATTAAAGGTATTTTATTAGAAAGTAATGAATCAATCCACATATCAGAAGATCTATCAATCAAAGAAGTATAAAATCTAGGCTGTTAATACATATTCCTATTCATATTAATTTCTGCAATATAATTGCAATAGTTTGTTGTAGCTCTGATTCACTAGATGAATTGCTCTATTTATTCCTTCAGGTGCCGAATCTCGCACCCTGAGATAAAAAAATATATTTATTACAAAGAAATCTATTAGATACTATAGAATTTAATATATATATTTGGATTACTAGTTGTCAATTTATCAAGCTGATTTTAAGAATTAGTTTTAATGGAATTGTCCAAGTCGACAGGTATTGGCAAGCTGATATCGCAGCTACATGCAAATAAATGCATATGATCATAAAAATAAAAGCACATGGTAACGTTTCGTGCTATAAAATTTAAAGAATAGTATTTAGCCTGTGATATTTTATTGATTTCGATTATTGTTCTATCTTATATTATATATTTTTATCGCTCTATATATTTTTTGCTCTGATTTATTTTTGCAATATCTGTTAATATATGTATCAAATTGTTTATGGTTTGCGATTTATTTTTATTCCTCAATACTTTAGGATAAGTACCATATATATATTTTTTTAATAAATTATCACTATAATTTAGAATAACAGTAGAGCATCTAGACTTGTATGCATGACGACAGTCTCTGATACCTGAATTCTTTTTAAATTTGAGTTATTAAACTTGAAGGGATTTTCAACTATAAAACTTAAATTAAGCATATTGAAAATCGGATATAGTCGTTTGAAAACGGAAATTATTATTTGAAATCTGATTTTTCCTTTTCCATTCATTTGGAGTTGAACAAGCCCGGCTTCCACTTGATTGGCAAGGCAAGATGCCTTGTTCTGCCAGGTGCTCAGGCCAGGCAAAAGCAGATTTTGGTAGAACTACTCATAAGTAACTGACAAAAATCTTTAAAATATCTTCCATAGCACCTAATAGTCACTCCACATTTTCATAATTCTGATATATATCAAAAAATGAAACAGATAAGATATTGACACTCCTTTTGGGTGGGGAGATCTGCTTTTTGACAATTTGGGGCCTCCACACTCAGGAAATGTTAGGCCAAGTAAGTGGCCGAGTAGTAAGGATACCAAGTAGCCAAGTAAGTGGCGAGTAGAAAGTATACCAAGTAGCCAAGTAAGTAGCCAAAGGCATACTTGGCTAAGCAAGATGCCTGATTTTCCGCAGCTTTTTTCCTAATAATACTAACAGTTCAAAAACATTAACCATTTTTGAAAACCTTCTGGTTTGCACAAATGAAAATGCACCTTCAGAGATGATAATATTGTTAGTAAAATTGTGACTGGGAAACAAATTAAAGTGATTCTTTTCTTTTTCAGATGATAGCGGTAGAGATTCTTGACGCCCAAGCAGATGCCACCTTCTCGTTTGCATTCTGTTGAGGACGAGAGCTTGTTAGTAACTGATAATACTATATTCTAAATATCTCCTATTGTAAAGAATACTATTTCATATTTTAACAATATTAGAAGGCTAGAATATTATTTTGCATTTTCTATCAGATTTAGAATCAAGGTTTTTCTGAGTGACGTTTTTAAAATCTCCCTAATAGAACACTCCTTGTGCCAACTTCGGGCACGAATTTGCTTTGCAACTCTACTAGAAAAAATTGAATAAAAATTTTTCAAATCAATGTAAATACAATGTCAAAAACTTTTTGTTGCTTATAATATTGTAATTGATTCATTTAGCATTATAAATGAGACCACATCTAGATTAGCCTCCCTTCTCCATAATTACAAGAATTACCTCACTAATGATTTTTTCTTTCTTTCAATTCTTTATTTGCCCTCAATACAATTTACAATAAATTATTCAAGAAATTAATAGAAATGAAAATAAAACATAGCTTACAATCAAAACAAAAAATATAAATTAAATATATCTCAATCAAAATCTATCATTAAGGCAACAACCCAGCAAGGAAAATCCTGTCTGCCGGGGTGAGCAGATTTGATCGAAGTTCTATTCTCATAACTTACATTCATACTGAGTTTAGGTAGCTTTGTATATTGCAGCTGTCAATGATGATCAATTATATTAAAAGTGTAATCTGGTAATGTAAGGTGTTGTTGAAAAGACTAGCAGGTAACCCATGTTCTGCAAGGTTATAAAAAAACTTGGGACTACTGATTATTTATTTAGTGTATGGCAGTATACACAACACATTTATAATCACAAAATTCGAAAAAGAAGAAACCAATAGAAAAATCATAAATAAACGAATGAAAATATCTGAGTCACTTCTGACCTGGAAATTAGAGGCATGCTTCCAGGGTATTTAAGTACTTTTAGGGACTGCTGAGATCTTGAAGAAATGAAAATAGGCATTTAACCATCCTCGGCTACTTAAGAATCTGAGTGCAAAATTACAAGTGAAACAGTTGAGTAGTTGAGACGTGATGATGCGTCAAGCATAATTTTCCTATCCTATACCTGTAAAAGCCAGTTGTTTCCTTCATTGAATTATGTTTGTGTTGGCAGGAGGCAGAATTGAGGAAATTCTGCTTGGAGTGGCTGGCAGATGGCCGCCATTCGTGGCTGGCCACTCATGGTGGCTGGCAGATGGCCGCCACTCGTGGTTGGCCACTTCTGCCCTCCAGCCATTCCGCCCAGAGGTTGGCAACCCCCCACAAACAGCCCATCAAAAACGATGAAACAAAATGATGAACGAATTACTAGATATTCTTTGATTTTTTACTTATTTCATTTCATTTTTTTCTATTGTGAATAAAAGTATGAAGAAGGGCCCCACACAGGATTACCTTGGGGGTTTCATTTAGACTTTGATATACAATGTATTGTGCATGCAAAGGTGTTTGCTACACCAGTTAAGAGTGTTTTTTTTCTGAAATATTTTGTACAATGTATGTTGATTGGTCGAATAAATATTATTATTATTATTATTATTATTGAAGATATTGAAAACGTGAGTTAAACCTCTTATTCATCTCTACTGGACTTGAGTTATTTCCAGTCATTTTATTGGAAATCAATTTCAAAAATTCTTTGAGAATCTGTGTATTGTATATGTGTTATAAGAAAGATAAATTGATTACCCGATTTCTAGAAAAATAAAATAATTATGAACGAATTTCAAGAAATTGAAAACGTGAGTAAAACATCTTATTTGTCTGTGCTGGAATTGAGTTATTTCCAGTCATTTTATTGGAAATCAATTTCAAATATCTTTGCCATCCTTTTTTCCTCTACTTTTTCTTCTTCTTCTTCTTCTTCTTCTACTTCTTCTAATACTCCACCACACATAAACCTCTATATTTCGTAGTGGGTCCCATCAACCACGAATCATAGAGGTTTTACTGTTAATGCGGGTACTATTAAAGTTTGTTCTTGTTGTAGATGGCAATCACAAAGAAAATAAAGAAGAGATATACATGATAGAGAAAAGCGATGCACAACATATGGCCAAGAATATTATCCAAGAACACACTATCCACCCCTCAAGGTTATTCACTGCTGAAAGGTCTTTCTCCAGTATGCCTCCTAAGGTTTGGTGAGTTGTGGATCATCCACTGTTTTTCAGTCACAGTATTAATGAAGGTTAAGGTTTCTCAAAAAACCTTTTTTTTTAATAAGGTTTCTCACCTACATGCATTTTACAATGAGATTCAATTCTTTGATGTTGCTGAAGGATCCACCACAACTCCCCCTTTGACTGTTGGTTGATTCACTATTACTTTCTTGATTAGACAAGTGAAACCAACTGTTGACCTTTGAAATAATGACATTGAAAACAAATGAAATTCACTTCACAAATTACTCATTGAAAAATATTCGAGTTTCTGCTGCCTTAATATTTTTTTTAGCGTCAAGGGATGTTGGCTTCAGCTGTAGTCAGCTGAAAAAATGAATATTGAGAACCTATTAATTTTAAGCAAGGTGCCGTGGATATTTTGTTTTATTAGATAGAAAACATTATATTTATCATATTTTGAATTTGACAATTGAATACTGTGGAGCATTCAAGATATATTAATAAGGAATGCAACAAAGAATATGATTCTATCCTGTTAGGGAATATAATAAGTGTAAAATGGATTATTCAATTATTCAATTAATAAAATCAGATTTTAATATAATAACTTATATACTTTTTACAAATCACATTCTTTATCTTGCATGTGCTTAATGAGATCAATGATTCTACAAGAATAACCATACTCATTATCATACCAAGTTATCAGCATGAAAAATTTAGGATTTAGGGACATACTAGCTTTAGCGTCAAATATGGAAGACCTTGTATCGCCGTTGAAGTCTGATGAGACGACTTCATCTTCTGTGTAGCCCAGTATGCTTTCATGCATCCTTCAGAGGCGTCTTGACAGCAGCTTTGATGTCATCTATTGACGTTTCTTTGCGCAGTTTAACAGTAAAATCAACAACTGAAACGTGGGCAGAGGTACGCGGAATGCCATTCCAGTGATACGTCCTTCAAGGCTTGGTATAACTTTGCCAACAGCTTTTGCAGCTCCGGTTGAAGCCGGTATTATGTTTTGCAAAGCTCCACGTGCACTCCTTCTCTTTTTGGAATAACTGCATCGACTGTTTTCTGAGAAGATGTTACTGAGTGAATAGTAGTCATCAAACCTTCAACAATATCAAAATTCTCGTGAATAACTTTGGCCAACGGTGCCAAGGCATTTGTTGTGCACGATGCATTTGAAACAATGTTGATACTTGAATTGTATTTGTTTAGATTGACTCCTGGTACAAACATAGGCGCATCTGGACTTGGGGCTGAAATGATTAATAATTTTATATTAATAATAATAATAATCTGATTAGTAATAATAAAGCTGATTAATAATCCATAATATTAACATAATCTATTTAAAATATTTTTATTATTTTTAGAATATTTCAAATATTTTATGCAATCAATATCTAGAAATAGAAAAGCAGTTTCATTGAGAAAAATCATAACTCAAATTTGCTGAGTCAATATTTATAAATTATTAAATATTTATTCTCAGGCGGCAAACGTGGTGGTGAATGAGGATGAGGCACTCCACAAAAACCTGCTGGACGACGAAATGGACGAATGGTGATTGTTCATTATTCATTGACAAGGAGCTACCCTACAACCCCGAATGGTCGTAAAAGGTCGATATTCTATTTACAGATTGTGATATTCATTTAGAAATCAATTTAAATAACCAACTTCCTTTTAGTCTCAATTCACTTTCAGTTGGAATGTTTATAACAGGCCAAGAACTGGAGTTTCTGTTTAGAAAAAGCTAAAGCTCAGTTTTATTGTTATAAGATTGTGTTAAATTTCTGCAAAAAAACATGAACCAATCAAGGGAAAGCATACCACATGGATTAATGCTATAGATTACCAAAGCACTACTGTCAAGGTAGCCTAATCTTTTCCTCGTTTTTCAAAATTCTACATAACCTTTATTAGCCAAGAAATTACATTTGAACCAATTAATTCAGCTTATTTCAATGTTTACTAGGTTAAATGTTTTAAATACCTCAATTCACAAAAATCACTTCACAAAAAAAATAGAAAAAAGTTATTTCATGAATGTCACAAATCTCCTCATTCAGCATAATCACTCAAGTATCATCTCACTCATAGCATTCAATGATTTATTCTCAGGCGGCAAATGTTGTGGTGGATGATGAGGCACTCCATAAGGAACTCCCTTACGACCCGGAATGGGCGGCAAACGTTTTATGTTACACACCAATTATCTCTGAGTAACTCATTGTAGTTCACATTACTATTACTCAATCAACTAAATTTCAACTACTCTGTCTCCTTCACCTGGAATATTTCTGAATCGTCCATTTCGTGTATCAGTCAGAATGGTTACAGGCGAGGAGTGGGGTCCCTCAGGAATCAGTCCTTGGTCCTTTGCTTTTCCTTCTATATATTAACGACTTGCCACCACACCTTGAACCAGCACACTGTGTTTTATACGCTGATGATGAAAGTATTTTATTGAAAAGTAACAGTCAGCATGATATGGAATCTGAAAGTAGAAGAGCTCTTCAGAAACTAGAAGAATGGCTGGCCGCAAATATGTTGGTACTAAATTACAATAAGACTATGCAGATTCCATTCAGGACGGCTCGGGAAGCAGTATTGGATACGAGAGATGGAAACATAGGTTCAGCAGACGAGGCAAAGGAGTAGTGCTGAACTCTGAACTCTCCTGGCGACCTCATTTAGACCAGCTAAAAAGCAAACTAAACTCAGCAGTATTTGTTCTTAGAACCGTGAAGAAATTGCTGGATGCAGGAACGCTTAGAAGTGTTTATTTTGCTGTGTTCCATTCTCTTCTTTCATACGGTGTTATATTTTGGGGCAATTCAACTCATGCAATACATATATTTAGGATTCAAAAGTGGGCAGTTGGAGTGATGGTGGGTGAATCTATTAGAGCAAGTTGTAGAGATTATTTCAAAGAGTTGAAGATTCTCCCACTACCAGGTGTATATATTTTAGAGGCTCTTTGTTTTATTGATAGTAAAAAGATAGGTTCAATACAGGAGAGTTGTTCCACTCATACAATACCAGATATAGACAAAACCTCAGAGACGACATTCATCGAACTGGTATGTATGAGAGGGGGGTAAAGAGTGCAGGAATTCGGCTTGATAATTCATTGCCAACACGCATAAAAGCTCTTACAGGTGAAAAGTTCAGAATTAAAATGAGGGAGGAGTTGTTGCAGGTTTGTCCTTATTCCAGTGAGGAATTCTTTTTGCATTATAGAATGCAAAGATTGACGACTTAGATTATAATTGACAATTCCTTATACCCCTTTCATAGGTGGTCAGTGGGATGAAAAAAAAATGAAATGAAAAAGAAATCATCTAGGATTTACTGGCAATTCTCTTTCGCCTATATCCTGATCTGATTATTCTATCAACTATCAAAACATAGGTGGTATGAAATAGAACTGAGAAATAGATACAATGCACGAGCAGATGCGACTGCATTCTCCCCGGGGCGAGAGCTTGTTAGTAACTGACAATACTCTATTCTAAATACC
Organism: Nilaparvata lugens; assembly: GCF_014356525.2. Classification (NCBI taxonomy): domain Eukaryota; kingdom Metazoa; phylum Arthropoda; class Insecta; order Hemiptera; family Delphacidae; genus Nilaparvata; species Nilaparvata lugens. The sequence goes on along the minus strand of NW_024093006.1, from coordinate 1,422 downwards.
TCCTATATGAATAGAAAATATTATCTATTTGATATTTCAACAACATTGGAAGACTAGAGTTACCATTCTTGTATTATACAACAGAGTCCAAATTGTAGATTTTGATGGCTAGAATCATCATTTTGTTAAAATATTTCGAATAATAGATTTTGGCATTCCTCCTATAGGTACCCCGTTTCCAAAGGAGATATTTATGGCAAGTTTGGTGCAGCTTGCAATGGAATGGAAACGTTTCCAGTGATGTTACAGCTTTTTGGCCGTGAAAATGATGTGGAGGGGAATGTCTTCAAAGCAAGCAGCTGAGACAGCAATAGAGATTTTTGTCACAACACCCCAAATTCGTCGGGAGAGTAATTGCAGTCAATATTTATGGCGAGGTTGGTGCAGCTTGCAATGGAATGGAAACGTTAATCTGAATTTATTTTAATTGAATCACATAGTCTTACAAATGCTCCCATCTATACCCCATTTCCACAGGAGATGGTGACGGGGATATGTTATGATTCTCAGTTTTTGTTTACACTATATGTTAGTGCTGCAAGCAATAATGTGCCTTCTTTGAAATACTATTACTACTATAAATCGTGAAAAAGTGAAAAAAGAACCCAAGCAGCAAAATAATCAGTTTAAAGTACTTTGAAATGTAATTTGAAATCACTTTCAAGCACTTTCAAATGATTGTACAATGATTTACAATGCTTTAAGTGGGAAAAATTGTGATTTATAAACTACTTGAAAATCATTTGAAATCACTTTAAAATGATTGAATAAGTTCTTCAGAATCATTTAGAATCATCGATTATGTACTTTTCAAATCACTTCAAAGCATTTCAAAGTAGATTTAAATCACTTTTAAATTACTTTTAAAATGATTGTACAATGATTTACAATGCTTTAAGTGGGCAAAATTGTGATTTATAAACTACTTTCAAATGATTGAATAAGTTCTTCAGAATCATTTGGAATCATCGATCCATGTACTTTTTAATCACTTTAAAGCATTTCAAAGTAGATTCAAATCACTTTTAAATTACTTTTAAATGATTGTACAATGATTTACAATGCTTTAAGTGGGCAAAATTGTGATTTATAAATTACTTTCAAATGATTGAATAAGTTCTTTAGAATCATTTGGAATCATCGATCCATGTACTTTATTAAATCACTTTAAAGCATTTCAAAGTAGATTCAAATCACTTTTAAATGATTGTACAATGATTTACAATGCTTTAAGTGGGCAAAATTGTGATTTATAAACTACTTGAAAATCATTTGAAATCACTTTCAAATGATTGAATAAGTTCTTCAGAATCATTTAGAATCATCGATTTATGTACTTTTCAAATCACTTCAAAGCATTTCAAAGTAGATTTAAATCACTTTTAAATTACTTTTAAATGATTGTACAATGATTTACAATGC